>NC_000086.7:118185994-118485994 GCF_000001635.26 Mus musculus
AAAATAGTTCTTTGGCTTTCTTATTGGAACTATGCATCCATTGAATATTTTAAATTATATATATATAATTAAATATATAAAATCATATTTATATAATTATATATAATCCATATATATATTGATATTGATATGTACAAATCCTCCACAACCTAGATTTCATGAACTCTCTAGAACCCAGAAAAGCAAGACCAGAAGACATCAGAAAAATGTCAAAATTCAATGGTGAGATTACAAGTTATGTCAGTGAGAAAGTAACATGAGGAAGAAAAAAACAGTAACCTAGGGTATTCTGAGCATTTAAATGATGAGAAGCATTCAAAATTTGGAGGATTAAGGCCAAATCTTATTTTCATTTTTTTTTTTTTTTGTAGAGTATGCTTATCTGTGCTGAGAGTAGAAGAACCTCCAAAAGCAAGTCATTTGTAACAAGTTGTCTTGGTTTAGACTCTCATGATGGCTATTTCTGGTTATCAACTTGACTACATCTGGAATGATGTATATATAACCCAGAAAAGGATGACACAACTGTGATTCAGATCTTGAAGCTAGAAGATACAGGTGTCTGAACAGGATCTTGACATGATGGTCTTGCAGCATAGTAGCCATGAAAAGCTTAGGCTCTGGCAAGATAGTTCATGCGTTTAATCCCTGGAGACTGAGGAAGCAGATCTCTGAGTTTAAAGTCAACCTGGGACTGAGAAAGTTCCAAATCCAGGTTTAGTGGTTTACATCTTTAATCTGGGCCACAGCTTCTATTGGAGGCCTACATAAGGGCACTCACTTGCCAGCACATATGTTGGAAACTACTTCTTCAGGATTTCAGCTTATATAGACGACCAGGTGAAACAACTAGCCCCATGGGACTGAGTAACTACTACATTTTTGGACATCTCAACCATAGCTTCCCATTGTTGGATTAATTGGTCTATAGATTTTAAGTCATTAGAGTAAATTTCCTTAATGTATAGAGATATTCCATCAATTCTATGACTTTAGAACCCTAGCTAATATATAAGTTGGTACCAGGAGTAGTTCTAGAGGAGCAGAAGGATAAATATGAACCTTTTAAGTATGTGGAATTAGCTTAATAATTTGCCATCCCCTTCTCATTCATATGCATCTTCAATTACTTAAACCTCTCCAGACACTCTCTCGCCTGGGAGCTCAGAGAAAATGCAAGGTTTGTGGTGGAAACTATACTCCAAACTTAAGGAAGCAATTATCTTTGATTACCTTGATCCATCAATTGTGATCATAAGGTGACCTGATATAGATTATTTACTACAATTTGGCAGAATATATGGAAAATGATTTTGCTAGCTTGTTGCTATTAGTATCACTGGAAAGATTGATAAAGAAAAAAAATAAGCTGTCTGATAAAAGTTAATGACTCCAGATTTTAACAAACAATCTAACAGTTACTAGTGTGCCCCTAAAGAGAATCTTCTCTCCAGCAGCCAGCATTCAAATTGTGAAAAGCAAACTGCAGCCTTCATTATAAGTTTGGCTGAATTACAGTGAAAATTCAAATTACAGTGACATCTCAGATGGTGTCAGCAGTTAAAGGAAGGGCACAGTTGACAAACAATGGGATCCTATAACTTGGGATGGGGATATATGGGAGGACCATATTAAAGCTGAGAATGTTGAATCCTCAGATTCTCAAGGGTTTTTCCCACCATAGAAAATAGTACTTTCAGCCCCATCCCTTGTAATAATGCCTTTTTCAGATGAGGAAATTAATTATTCATTGTGTGATAAATCAGCAGTGATGTTCTCTGAAGAAAATAACAAGCAAGACAATACTGATTTTCTACAAAGCCCACTAATTTTTTTTCTAGACCTATAACCAGACTCAAAGCAATGCAGGTCACTAGGGAAGGGGACATAGAAAATGTAGTCTATGAGGAAATGTGATACACTGCTAAAGATTTTAATGAGTTTGTTAATTCGTTCAAGCAAAATTCTGAGAAATAAGTGTGAGAATGGACTTTAAGGGAGTCAGATAATGGTGGAAGGATCATAAAATTATAACAGAGT
Source organism: Mus musculus (assembly GCF_000001635.26). Taxonomy (NCBI): domain Eukaryota; kingdom Metazoa; phylum Chordata; class Mammalia; order Rodentia; family Muridae; genus Mus; species Mus musculus. The sequence continues at coordinate 118,188,035 of NC_000086.7, forward strand.
GAGCGTATTGATAAGGTCCTTTGAGTGAAGATTCTAGGTTTAATATGGAAATTCACAGTTTAAAAAATAGTGTCAGGTATTGCTGGATCCTCCGGTAGTACTATGTCCAATTTTCTGAGGAACCACCAGACTGATTTCCAGAGTGGTTGTACAAGCCTGCAATCCCACCAACAATGGAGGAGTGTTCCTCTTTCTCCACATCCACTCCAGCATCTGCTGTCACCTGAATTTTTGATCTTAGCCATTCTGACTGGTGTGAGGTGGAATCTCAGGGTTGTTTTGATTTGCATTTCCCTGATGATTAAGGATGTTGAACATTTTTTCAGGTGCTTCTCTGCCATTCGGTATTCCTCAGGTGAGAATTCTTTGTTCAGTTCTGAGCCCCATTTTTTAATGGGGTTATTTGATTTTCTGAAGTCCACCTTCTTGAGTTCTTTATATATGTTGGATATTAGTCCCCTATCTGATTTAGGATAGGTAAAGATCCTTTCCCAATCTGTTGGTGGTCTTTTTGTCTTATTGACGGTGTCTTTTGCTTTGCAGAAACTTTGGAGTTTCATTAGGTCCCATTTGTCAATTCTCGATCTTACAGCATAAGCCATTGCTGTTCTGTTCAGGAATTTCCCCCTGTGCCCATATCTTCAAGGCTTTTCCCCACTTTCTCCTCTATAAGTTTCAGTGTCTCTGGTTTTATGTGAAGTTCCTTGATCCACTTAGATTTGACCTTAGTACAAGGAGATAAGTATGGATCGATACCTCTCCTGGGTATACATCCAGAAGATGCCCCAACTGGTAAGAAGGACACATGCTCCACTATCTTCATAGCAGCCTTATTTATAATAGCCAGAAGCTGGAAAGAACCCAGATGCCCCTCAACAGAGGAATGGATACAGAAAATGTGGTACATCTACACAATGGAGTACTACTCAGCTATTAAAAAGAATGAATTTATGAAATTCCTAGCCAAATGGATAGACCTAGAGGGCATCATCCTGAGTGAGGTAACACATTCACAAAGGAACTCACACAATATGTACTCACTGATAAGTGGATATTATCCCCAAACCTAGGATTCCCAAGATATAAGATACAATTTGCTAAACACATGAAACTCAAGAAGAATGAAGACTGAAGTGTGGACACTATGCCCCTCCTTAGAATTGGGAACAAAACACCCATGGAAAGAGTTACAGAGACAAAGTTTGGAGCTGAGATGAAAGGATGGACCATGTAGAGACTGCCATATCCAGGGATCCACCCCATAATCAGCATCCAAACGCTGACACCATTGCATACACTAGCAAGATTTTATCGAAAGGACCCAGATGTAGCTGTCTCTTGTGAGACTCTGCCGGGGCCTAGCAAACACAGAAGTGGATGCTCACAGTCAGCTATTGGATGGATCACAGGGCCCCCAATGGAGGAGCTAGAGAAAGTACCCAAGGAGCTAAAGGGATCTGCAACCCTATAGGTGGAACAACATTATGAACTAACCAGTACCCTGGAGATCTTGACTCTAGTTGCATATGTATCAAAAGATGGCCTAGTCGGCCATCACTGGAAAGAGAGGCCCATTGGACATGCAAACTTTATATGCCCCAGTACAGGGGAACGCCAGGGCCAAAAAGGGGGAGTGGGTGGGTAGGGGAGTGGGGGTGGGTGGGTATGGGGGACTTTTGATATTGCATTGGAAATGTAAATGAGCTAAATACCTAATAAAAATGGAAAAAAATAGTGTCAGAAAGTTGTTTAAATAGTTATCTGAAACTATTATCAAAAGATAGCCTATTAGCCGGGCATGGTGGTGCACACCTTTAATCCCAGCACTTGGGAGGCAAAGGCAGGCAGATTTCTGAGTTCGAAGCCAGCCTGGTCTACAAAGTGAGTTCCAGGACAGCCAGAGTAGTATAAAGAAACCCTGTCTAAAACAAAGAAACAAAAAAATAACAAAAGAAAAAAACAACAAAAAACAACAATAACAAAACAACAAACAAACAAATAAAAAGATAGGCTATTGAAAAGGAGTTAGAGATGCCAAATATTCCTTGGCTTAGTGGTGATGAAGCTATTTTAAGGCTTAGATAAATTATAATGCTAGATAGATATTCTGAAATACTCATTCCTCTACAATGAGCAGATGATTACAACAGACTGGTATCACTGAGGTGAAATCTGGGAAGTCTGTATTGAGAGTACAATGAAGCTGTATTCGAGAGATAACCAAGGATATGCTAGTAGCTGGACTTGGAAATATGTAAGAGTTACCCAGATGGTACTGGTTTGAAGGTATGAAGGCGTCATGGTGAGCAGCTGAAGTTTGGCCAAGTGAGAGTCTCGGAAAGGCCATTGATGAAGGTACAGCCTCAGCTGCATCTGAGATCCCAGAACTGAAGGGGTCATGCAAAGAATGTGAGGATTGACAACCTAAAGGAAGCCTATGAGAGGCTATTGGTGAAGCCTAGTTGCAACAGAAGAACCCAGGGTACTAGGGATGCCAATACCATAGGATGACCACCAAGAACAGCAGCAGCATAGACTGCTTCAAAAAGTGAAGCTGGAGAAGTGATCGAAGCCCTTTTGAGAAGCCTAGAAGATCATGTGTGGATCCCAGACACTGGAGCAAGAAGTTCTAAAGCTGAAGTTGCCTTAGAGGCACCAAGATGTTGGAGATGCCACAGTTGTAGGATACCTGCTGAGGAAAGTTCTTAACAGGGTGTGAAAATGGCAGAAGTGAAATAATTGTGTAGCTTTTAACAAAGCAGAAAGGAGTTGGGCATCTGACATGGAGATACAGAATTTGGAGTTTGCCAACTGGATTGTAGTCCTGCTTCTGTCCACGATTTCCTCATTGTGTCATTTTGTAATGACAATATTTATCCTGTGATGTTGGAGGTAAATGATCTACTTTTTAATTTTGATTATATAGGAGATTACAGTTAAGAGATTGCATGAATCTCAGAACAGACTGAACCTTGGACTAAACAATGTTGAGACTCTTATAGACTGTGGGACCTTTGAAATTGTCCTAAACATAATTTGCACTATGCTACGAATAAATATGCCTCCCATAGACTACTGTGTTTTAACAAGCCTATGGGAGCCAGGCAGTGTTATGTGGTAGCTTGAATATGCTTGGTCCAGGGGGTGGCACGATTAGGGGTTATGGCCTTGTTGAAGGAAGTGTGTCACTGTGGGTGGGCCTTGAAGCCAGTCTTCTCCTAAATGCCTTCAGAACAAGATGTAGAACTCACAGCTCTTCCAGTGCCATGCCTGCCTGGACGCTGCCATGCTTCCTGCCATGAGAATAATGGACTAACCTTCTGAAATTTTAAAAAAAAGCTCCATTAAAATGTTGTTTTTCATAAGAATTACCTTGGTCAAGGTGTTCTCTTCATAGCAATAGAAACCCTAACTATGATAGCTGTCTAAAGTATCTCTGTGTCATAAATATTTTTCCTTGCAATTTAAGAGAGAAAAAAATCTATGGTTACTCTCAGTATAAAATAAATTGAGGTACCAAGGAAAAAAATAATTTGAAAAATGGGTTGCAAAATTAAAATGTCCAGTTCTTCTGGATATCCTATGAAACATTGTTCAAAATGCATCATAGCATTATTATCACAAAAACCTGAGGATTCTTTTACCCCAAAATAGTGAATATTGTGAGTAGGGGAGGAATATCTACCTTAGTGTTCACAGCTCAGCACTTCATAAGTTGATGGGCTGGTCTCAGAACCCAGAAGCATATGATCCTGAAAATTTTAGGTGAATTGTTTCAAATCCTCAAATTCAGACTTTCATTTCTCTGTGTGTAAATACTTATGAGTTAAAGGAATTTCATTAAAGACTTTTGACAATATAGTTCCACATCATGATAAAACGTCATGAAGAGACTCTAGATACAAGAGTTTTATTTCCAAAAATAGAGGTGATTTATGCAACCCCACAGCCAATATCTTCTGAAATAGAGAGAACCGTCATTAAAACAGGAAGAAGATTGGCTGCTCTTTCTTTTCTTACCTATTCAATATAATACTTAGTCTTAGCTAAAGCAATATGACTACTGAAAGGGAGCAAAGGTACACTGATAAAAAGAAAGAAGTCAAAGTATCTTTATTTGCAGATGATATAATAGTAGAAATAAATGACTCCAAAATTCCCATAAGTAAAATCCTATAGCTTGGAAACATTTTAGCTAAGAGGATAAATACAATATAAGTACAGAAAATAATCAGTACCTTTCTTATGTACTAATTAATACTGGAATGAGAAAAGAATATGACAAACAATACCTTTCACAATAGCCTTAAAATAATTTTGGTTAACTCTATCAAATCTAGTAAGGTACTCCTGTAATTAAAACAAAATAAAACAAAATAGAGCCTTTAGGATATTGAAGAAAGATACATGAGGATATATTAGAAATGTCTCCCATTGCTCATGGATCAGAAGGATTAATATAGTAAAAATTGTCATCCTAAAAAAAGAAAGAAAAGAAAAGAAAAGAAAAGAAGAGAAGAGAAGAGAAGAGAAGAGAGAAAAGAAGAGAAAAGAAGAGAAAAGAAGAGAAAAGAAGAGAAAAGAAAAGAAAAAAAGAAAAGAAAAGAAAACTACAGATCTAATACAGTTTTCATAAATTCTTAACTGAACATGAATGGACAATTTCTAGTTTTTTCTTTTATGGAACTACTAATAACACAGGCTTACTAAAGAACTCATAAATACCATAACAATTGTTAAAGGTGTTACCATCCTCAATTTCAAAATCTACCACAGAGCTCTAGTTATAAAAACTGTCTTGTATTGGCATAATAAAAGAAACTGAAGCAATGACCAAAAGAATATGAATGAATACCCAGACATCAGTGCACATACCTGTGAATACCAGATTTTTAACATAAAGAAGCCAGAAATAAATAGTAGAGGAAAGGCAGGATCTTCACTAGCAGAAGTGCAGATAGAGTGAGCTTGGCAGGAAATAAATCAGTGAATAGCCTCAAACCCATTGACACAGGAAAAGCATTATTAACACATCCTATCAAAGAAAAAGGTAATAAACCAAACCTACTACAAACCATCTGATGTGCAGTTATGATCTGCCTACAAAATGCTTGTTCCATAGTGGCAAAAATTTTGTGGGAGTAACCAAATAGTATCTGACTAGTAGTAAATGCTGACTCTGTGATATAGAACCCATATCTAACACTACTTGTAATTATTCCTAATGACATTCTGCTATATACATAGATCATTCCCTACTCAGTTATCAGAGAAGCTTCTTCCTGAAGCAGATAGAAACAGAGAGCCAATGTACAACGTGCAAAGAATGTAAAACCTTAGAACCCTCAGTACTAAATGGAATTTTTCTATTAAATTCATCACCTGAGGCTCAGAAAAACCTGTAGAAGCAGACACAGGGGAATCTTTAGTTCCAGAGGAGATGGAGAACACTAGTTAAATGAGGCGTTTTAGACACAGCATGACTGAAGCACATTTGAACTCAAAGACTGTTGCAACATGAACAGGGCCAGCATCAGTCTGTGCCAAATGAAGTCCTAGTTCTGGGACGGAAATGGACAACACTGAGAAATCATGAGAATGCTGCTTATGCCTGTGTGGTTTTTAATTTTGCTTTGAAACTTTTCCAATAGAATTTCTCTCCTTGAATATGCATGGCTTCTTCAACTTGTGTACAGGATTGGCTCTACAGCCTCATACAAATTTTCAAATGTTTATTATATAATGGCATTTATTGGAAAGTTTGTCCTACAAACAGAGGATGAGTTTCTGAAGCTTTATCTATCATTAGTATTTAACCTGATATTGAACATTGTAGGTATAAAATTTTGAGATTAAAATGAAAGACAATTGAGAAATTATCAGAAATATAAAGTCTTTCATATGGTGTTAAGACAATGTCTTTCAATGAAACTTTAAACAGAATAAGATATAAACAAAGTATTAAATGTAGTTTCCTTTGTTTTACTATCTGAATTATTGATAAGTGTCATGATGGCTTTCAAACAATTTTATTCATGTATAGTATAATTCTTAAAGTCTATCACACAATTGTACTCTGCCTCACATGGAAGATTCCATTTCTTAAAAAAGCATAACTATATTACATTGTATAATTTATTCACTATACCTATTAGTTATGAGGTGAGGAGAGCTACAAGCTTTCATATGGCAATGCCTTATTTACAAAGGTGTAAAGAGTTATTTGCAATTTCCCTTTTCATTTCCATTTAAATGCAGATGGGCGAAAAATGTGTCTAACTAATTTAAATAAAAATTAGTTTGATTTATAATTAAGACAATATAAAGGCTATGTGCTGTCCTATAAGTATTAAAGTAATACTATTTTTATATATTTTCCTTAGTTCTTGTTGATAAGTAATACAGTCTGCCAAACTTGATTACATATGTTTGAAAAGCTGCAAAAATAAGATTCCATCTCAGTAAACTACAACGTACTAAGTATTACTTCTAGAATATATATTTTCTTGAAAATTAAAAGTTAATATTATCCAAATGTAAACTAATAACATGAAAGGAATATCATCTGACATTTGTTACCTTAACACTAGTACATAAACAAAGAAAAGTGTTAAAATAATTTTAATTCATTCAGAAATATTGTCTTTGTATAACAATAAATATATGAAATTATTAGTTGTTCTTTATAAACAATAACAATTATAGACTAAAAATCTAAAATATATATTTTTCTAAAAATATTTACATTGGCTTTTGTATATGTCTTAATTTTTTAGTTTTTACTTTATATTATTTCAAGTTGTTGTTTTTAAATATTTTATTTATTTACTATGGGGGTGTTTTTCTGAATACATTTTCTGATTACATACACCAACATGTGTAGGTGCCCACTGTAGGTAAAAGAAGGTATCAAATCCTCTTGTGCTGAACTTGTAGGCAGCACTAAGATGACAGTCATGGGTTCTGGGAACTGAAATTGAATTCACTTGAAAAGTAAGAAGTGCTTATGAGATTTATATAAATCTATAAAAAGTGTGTTGGAAGTTTTAGGTGGATTTCATTGAATGAATAGTTTGCTTTTGGAGAGATGGGCCACTTTTACTATGTTAATTCTATGGATCCATGAGCATTGGGTTTTGGGTCATTCTTTTTATCTACTTTTTCATCTTTCTTTTCCATGATCTGTTTATCTTCTGATTCCTCATTCAATACATTTCTTCAAGGACTTAAAGTGATTGTTATACAAGTCTATCCCTTTCTTTGTTATAGCTATGCAAGATATTTTATATTATTTGAGGCTGTTGTGAAGGGTATTGTTTCCCTGATTTCATTTTCTACACAATTGTCATTAGTATATAGGCATACAACTGATTCTTTAGATTTAGTCTTTTGCCACGTCACTTCCTTGAAAGTATTTATCAGAATTATGAGTGCTCTAGTGGAAGTTTTCGGGTCACTTACATATGCTATCACATCATGGGCAAATAACCATACTTTAACTCATTCCTTTCCATTTTTTAATCCCCTTGATCTCCTTTATTTATCTTAGCTCTAGTTAAAACTCTAAGAACTGTATTGAATCTATATGGACAGAGAAGACAACCATGTCTTGTTCTTAAGTTTAGCAGAATTTCACCTAGCTTTTGTCTATCTAATTTGATGCTGGAGATAGGCATGCTTTAAATTACCCTTATTATTTTTAGATATGGCCCTTGGATCCCTAATCCCTCAAGGACCTTCATCATGAAGAAGCATTGGATTTTTTTCAAAAGCCATTTCATCTTCTAATGAGATAATATTTTTTCAGTTGGTTCATTTGGAGGCTAACAATTACATATAATATTTATCTTATATGTTAAACTCCAAACCTAGGACTTCATTGTGTACAATTGTTTGCATTTTCTTGGATTTCTATAATTGGTTTATTCATTTCTCTTTTAATGGCCATAAAGTTGGTTTTAATGTCTTTGAGTGTGTGTGTATGTGTGTGTGTGTGTGTGTGTGTGTGTGTGTGTGTGTGTATTTCAGATGTGCTGGAATATCCAGTGCCTGCTGTGTTAGGATAGCTGGGCTGTAGTGGAGATGTGTTGTCCTGGCTGTTATTTATTATGTTTTCATGATGGCATCTGGACATCTGGGTTCCAGTTTACTATAGTTCCTGTTGGTTATTTCTGGGTTTGTTTTACTTCCTTGTTGGTTTTTTGTTTTGGTTGTTTTAGTTAATTAGTTTGTTTGTTTGTTTGTTTGTTGTTTGTTTGTTTGGATTTTGGGAAAGTGTATGTTGTCTATCTTATTGTCCTTGTCAGCTCTTGTGTTCATAGGGAATGGCTGCTGTTGTAGGATGCTGGAATTCATTGACTTGTGGCAGGGTTGAATTTACAAGGGTGCTGTGTAGAATCTAGAGGATATGTGGACATAGCCAACAGGAAGCTATGTCTAGAAATCTTTTGTACTGCTAGGGATGAGACTGAGGGACTGGTAAGAGAGAAAGATTGAGGGGAGAATATATATGGACAGCCTACCTTGTTTTCCAGCAGGTATGGCCTATGGTTGAGGTGGAGGTATCCACTTGAGGTGCAGACTGTGATACAGCAATGAGTGGGAATAGGCAAGTTAGGAGAGGATGGTCTAAGGGAACCACTGGAGATATTGGGTGGGTAATTGGATGCTCTAGGAGCTAGGGACAAGACTTAGGGATTGTGTCTAGAGGAACAGAGAGAGTATACAAAGTCTATGGATATTAAGTTTTCTGGTGAGACTTGATTATTTGCTTTTTTAATGGTAGACATTCTGTTTCATGTGGAGTAGACTACTAATACAGCATTATTTTGAAACTCTCCAATAGCTACTGATGATGAACATTTATTTCATCTTTTCAAACACAATATTTTATTTATTATCTGAGAATTTCACATCAGACAAACTGATCATACTCACTTCTCTGTCCTTTCCAGTCTACCACCACAACGTGGGACCCCTCCATCAAGAAGGATGAGGAAGATGAGGAAGAATAGGAGTAGAAGTAGGAGGAGGAGGAGGAGGGAAAGAAGGAGAAGAAGAAGAAGAAGAAGAAAAAGAAGAAGAAGAAGAAGAAGAAGAAGAAGAAGAAGAAGAAGAAGAAGAAGAAGAGAAGCAAAGAAGAAGAAGAAGAAGAAGAAGAAGAAGAAGAAGAAGAAGAAGAAGAAGAAGAAGAAGAAGAAGAAGAAGAAGAAGAAGAAGAAGAAGAAGAAGAAAATTTTTGTTGCCTGTATATTCATTGGAGTTTGGTCAAATTACCAATGGCCAGACCCTTAAAGTAAACTGAATTATTCCTCACCCTCACCCTTGCCAGAAGCCATATTTGTGGAAAACTATAATTTTGCATCCTTGTAACAATTTGTAAGAGTTTCTGCGATTATATTTTTGGGTAGGAGTGGGGGTTCTGTCAACGGTTTAATCAGAAGCCTTCTATCTCTGTCTTTTTCAACTATGAGGATACAATCATTAATACCCATGCAAAAGTAGCTTCTTTGTCATTCACTGTCAGTGGGCAAATGCATCATAGACTGTCACATAGTTTCTGGAGTCAGCATGAGCCATAGATCCCAGCATGGTCTCTAGTAACAATATAGCAGTCCAGAACATGGACATCAATATAGTCCTCCACCAGAGCACCCTTCATTTTGTTGAACCAATTATCTATATTATATTCCCATGTACTGGTTATATTATAGTTAGGTTGTAGTGTCTGTTTTCGAGATTTTTTTTCAAATATATATTAGTTTCTTTCAGAGTTTAAGGTGGTTTGAATAGGTTTGACCCTTTTAGATTCATGTATTTAAATGTTTGGCACAGGGAAGTGATACTGTTAATATGTGTGGCCTTGTTGGAATATGTTTCACCTTTTTGGAGAGAGAGAGTGTCACAGTGAGGGTGGGCTTTGAGGACTCTATATTCATGCTTCATCCAGTGTGAAATTCCTGGCTGCCTGTGGAAGAGTCTCCTTCTGCTGCCTTCAAATCATCCAGTGTGAAATTCCTGGCTGCCTGTGGAAGAGTCTCCTTCTGCTGCCTTCAAATCAACCTATAGAACTCTTGGCTTCTCCAGCACCTTTTCTACCTGTACATTGCCATGCTTCTCACCATGATGATAATAGAGTGAACTTCTGAGTCTATAAGCCAGCTCTAATTAAATGGCTTCCTTTATAAGAGTTGCCTTTGTCATGGTGTCTCTTCACAGCAATAAAACCCTAAGTCAGAGAGAGGTATGGGTAGAAAAATTATTTACCATTTTATAGGTAGTCTCATCACACAACAAATGTTTTCTTCTAGAATATGGCAATAAACGGAAGCTGGATATGGTTTTGCTATTTGTTATCACAAACTTTGCATAAATAAAGAAATACACTAGAATACCTACATAATATAAAATGAATGAAAAACATATACCTTTTGCAATTTAATATTTGACTCAACAAATTATGTTACTTTAGAAAGATACCACAAATGATTACAGGGAGTGACATACTTAGATATCAAGAAACCTAGAAGCATAATATTCTATTTCTCCTTGAATTGGTAATGACATTCTCTTTTTGTGTCAAGTAAAGCAAACATACAATATATCTATTGGATAGAATCAATACTATTTAATTATAGTTTTATCAAAGAACTCTTAATAATGACATTGTTTCCATTTTATAGAGAAATATTTCATACTTGTTAAGTGAATGCTGAACATGTAAATTATATTTGAGCAAAAAACTAATATGGGGCAATAACTATAATTATAACTTTGTTCAGAACAAGATTTTCTCTTATAATGGAGCTATTTATAACAATTTTGAAAGTAAAAGAGATTACATTGGTAAATAAACAATATGATATTTGTCAGGAGCATAAAAGTATTAGATATCATTAAAATCACATGATGAGAGATCTGGATTAATAATCAAAAGGAAATGAATCACAGGTACTAAAAAGAATGCAGAAATGCTCATATACTTTATGAGGGTGATCTCTAAATTATTTTTTGTTTTTAAAATGGTTTGACTTCTAAGTATAGTAAGATGTGATTCCATTCATAGAAAGTAAAATGTAAAGTATAAATTAATGAGGTACAAAAGACTAGTAAAATAAAACAGTTATGAAACATGAGATGAAGAGAATGTTTTAATTATAAATTAATTGCCATCAATCAGATGATTTAGAAATTCATCTGAAGGCTAGAGACATTGTAAGTACATCTGAACAATATAAAATGCTGCCATACATGAAGTCACAGGAATTTATAATCTGTGTCTTATCTAGGTAATGCTATAAACATCAAATATGGTGAGAAATTGAAGTGTAGAATAAATCTGTACCTGCTACACATATTTTAAAATGTTCATAATATTCTGTAAAATTGACAAAAGTTCAGTTTGAGAGATAGAGTGGTAAAATTGTAAAATAAAGAATAACTTTGTGAACAAACTACAGTGTGAACATAAGGTCATAAGTAAAGATTGTCTCTAATAATTCATATATGAAAAAATGTATGCAGAAAAAATAAATTTCTAAGCCAAGAATTAGTGACACATACCTTTAATACCAGCAGTTAGGAGGCAGAGGCAGGTAGATTTCTGTGAGTTTGTGGCCAGACTGGTGTACAGAACTAGTTCCAGGACAGCCATGGCTACACAGAGAAACCATTTCTCAAGAAAACCAAAAACATACAAAAAATCATTATTCTGTAATACATTTTTAAAGACAATCACATTCATGAATTTCAGAATTAAGAAAACAGATTTCATTTTATAGATTTTCCTCATTTTATGTAAAATAATTTTTAGATATTAAATATAATTTTCATAATGGGTAAAATAGCTATCTATTTCATAAATGACAATGTAATTATCAAATTCTTTAAAGCAAATTCATATGAATCCAATAAATGTTTCTCAGTTGATACTAGAATCAATTTCTCCTTCTACAAACTCAGAATTAAAGACTTGAGATCTTGGTCCGGGACCCGCCGAACTTAGGAAATTAGTCTGAACAGGTGAGAGGGTGCGCCAGAGAACCTGACAGCTTCTGGAACAGGCAGAAGCACAGAGGCGCTGAGGCAGCACCCTGTGTGGGCCGGGGACAGCCGGCCACCTTCTGGACCAGAGGACAGGTGCCCGCCCAGCTGGGGAGGCGGCCTAAGCCACAGCAGCAGCGTTCGCCATCTTGGTCCGGGACCCGCCGAACTTAGGAAATTAGTCTGAACAGGTGAGAGGGTGCGCCAGAGAACCTGACAGCTTCTGGAACAGGCGGAAGCACAGAGGCGCTGAGGCAGCACCCTTTGTGGGCCAGGGACAGCCAGCCACCGTCCGGACCGGAGGACAGGTGCCCGCCCGGCTGGGGAGGCGGCCTAAGCCACAGCAGCAGCGGTCGCCATCTTGGTCCCGGGACTCCAAGGAACTTAGGAATTTAGTCTGCTTAGGTGAGAGTCTGTACCACCTGGGAACTGCCAAAGCAACACAGTGTCTGAGAAAGGTCCTGTTTTGGGCCTTCTTCTTCAGCCAGGAGGAGGTCCAAATACAAGATATCTGCGCACCTTCCCTGTAAGAGAGCTTGCCAGCAGAGAGTGCTCTGAGCACTGAAACTCAGAGGAGAGAATCTGTCTCCCAGGTCTGCTGATAGACGGTAACAGAATCACCAGAAGAACAATCTCTAAACAGAGTCAACTATAACTACTAACTCCAGAGATTACCAGATGGCGAAAGGTAAACGGAGGAATCTTACTAACAGGAACCAAGACCACTCACCATCACCAGAACCCAGCACACCCACTTCGCCCAGTCCAGGGAACCCCAACACACCTGAGAACCTATACCTAGATTTAAAAGCATATCTCATGATGATGGTAGAGGACATCAAGAAGGACTTTAATAAATCACTTAAAGAAATACAGGAGAACACTGCTAAAGAGTTACAAGTCCTTAAAGAAAAACAGGAAAACACAATCAAACAGGTAGAAGTCCTTACAGAAAAAGAGGAAAAAACATACAAACAGGTGATGGAAATGAACAAAACCATACTAGACCTAAAAAGGGAAGTAGACACAATAAAGAAAACTCAAAGCGAGGCAACACTAGAGATAGAAACCCTAGGAAAGAAATCTGGAACCATAGATTTGAGCATCAGCAACAGAATACAAGAGATGGAAGAGAGAATCTCAGGTGCAGAAGATTCCATAGAGAACATCGGCACAACAATCAAAGAAAATGGAAAATGCAAAAAGATCCTAACTCAAAATATCCAGGAAATCCAGGACACAATAAGAAGACCAAACGTACGGATAATAGGAGTGGATGAGAATGAAGATTTTCAACTCAAAGGTCCAGCAAACATCTTCAACAAAATTATTGAAGAAAACTTCCCAAATCTAAAGAATGAGATGCATATGAACATACAAGAAGCCTACAGAACTCCAAATAGACTGGACCAGAAAAGAAATTCCTCCCGACACATAATAATCAGAACATCAAATGCACTAAATAAAGATAGAATACTAAAAGCAGTAAGGGAAAAAGGTCAAGTAACATATAAAGGCAAGCCTATCAGAATTACACCAGATTTTTCACCAGAGACTATGAAAGCCAGAAGAGCCTGGACAGATGTTATACAGACACTAAGAGAACACAAACTGCAGCCCAGGCTACTATACCCAGCCAAACTCTCAATTATCATAGAGGGAGAAACCAAAGTATTCCACGACAAAACCAAATTCACGCATTATCTCTCCACGAATCCAGCCCTTCAAAGGATAATAACAGAAAAAAACCAACACAAGAACGGGAACAACGCCCTAGAAAAAACAAGAAGGTAATCCCTCAACAAACCTAAAAGAAGACAGCCACAAGAACAGAATGCCACCTTTAACAACTAAAATAACAGGAAGCAACAATTACTTTTCCTTAATATCTCTTAACATCAATGGTCTCAACTCGCCAATAAAAAGACATAGACTAACAAACTGGCTACACAAACAAGACCCAACATTTTGCTGCTTACAGGAAACTCATCTCAGAGAAAAAGATAGACACTACCTCAGAGTGAAAGGATGGAAAACAATTTTCCAAGCAAATGGTATGAAGAAACAAGCAGGAGTAGCCATCCTAATATCTGATAAGATTGACTTCCAACCCAAAGTCATCAAAAAAGACAAGGAGGGACACTTCATTCTCATCAAAGGTAAAATCCTCCAAGAGGAACTCTCAATTCTGAATATCTATGCTCCAAATACAAGAGCAGCCACATTCACTAAAGAAACTTTAGTAAAGCTCAAAGCACACATTGCGCCTCACACAATAATAGTGGGAGACTTCAACACACCACTTTCACCAATGGACAGATCATGGAAACAGAAACTAAACAGGGACACACTGAAACTAACAGAAGTGATGAAACAAATGGATCTGACAGATATCTACAGAACATTTTATCCTAAAACAAAAGGATATACCTTCTTCTCAGCACCTCATGGTACCTTCTCCAAAATTGACCACATAATAGGTCACAAATCAGGCCTCAACAGATTCAAAAATATTGAAATTGTCCCATGTATCCTATCAGATCACCATGCACTAAGGCTGATCTTCAATAACAAAATAAATAACAGAAAGCCAACATTCACATGGAAACTGAACAACACTCTTCTCAATGATACCTTGGTCAAGGAAGGAATAAAGAAAGAAATTAAAGACTTTTTAGAGTTTAATGACAATGAAGCCACAACGTACCCAAACCTTTGGGACACAATGAAAGCATTTCTAAGAGGGAAACTCATAGCTATGAGTGCCTTCAAGAAAAAACGGGAGAGAGCACATACTAGCAGCTTGACAACACATCTAAAAGCTCTAGAAAAAAAGGAAGCAAATTCACCCAAGAGGAGTAGACGGCAGGAAATAATCAAACTCAGGGGTGAAATCAACCAAGTGGAAACAAGAAGAACTATTCAAAGAATTAACCAAACGAGGAGTTGGTTCTTTGAGAAAATCAACAAGATAGATAAACCCTTAGCTAGACTCACTAAAGGGCACAGGGACAAAATCCTAATTAACAAAATCAGAAATGAAAAGGGAGACATAACAACAGATCCTGAAGAAATCCAAAACACCATCAGATCCTTCTACAAAAGGCTATACTCAACAAAACTGGAAAACCTGGACGAAATGGACAAATTTCTGGACAGATACCAGGTACCAAAGTTGAATCAGGATCAAGTTGACCTTCTAAACAGTCCCATATCCCCTAAAGAAATAGAAACAGTTATTAATAGTCTCCCAGCCAAAAAAAGCCCAGGACCAGACGGGTTTAGTGCAGAGTTCTATCAGACCTTCAAAGAAGATCTAACTCCAGTTCTGCACAAACTTTTTCACAAGATAGAAGTAGAAGGTATTCTACCCAACTCATTTTATGAAGCCACTATTACTCTGATACCTAAACCACAGAAAGATCCAACAAAGATAGAGAACTTCAGACCAATTTCTCTTATGAACATCGATGCAAAAATCCTTAATAAAATTCTCGCTAACCGAATCCAAGAACACATTAAAGCAATCATCCATCCTGACCAAGTAGGTTTTATTCCAGGGATGCAGGGATGGTTTAATATACGAAAATCCATCAATGTAATCCATTATATAAACAAACTCAAAGACAAAAACCACATGATCATCTCGTTAGATGCAGAAAAAGCATTTGACAAGATCCAACACCCATTCATGATAAAAGTTCTGGAAAGATCAGGAATTCAAGGCCAATACCTAAACATGATAAAAGCAATCTACAGCAAACCAGTAGCCAACATCAAAGTAAATGGAGAGAAGCTGGAAGCAATCCCACTAAAATCAGGGACTAGACAACGCTGCCCACTTTCTCCCTACCTTTTCAACATAGTACTTGAAGTATTAGCCAGAGCAATTCGACAACAAAAGGAGATCAAGGGGATACAAATTGGAAAAGAGGAAGTCAAAATATCACTTTTTGCAGATGATATAATAGTATATATAAGTGACCCTAAAAATTCCAACAGAGAACTCCTAAACCTGATAAAGAGCTTCGGTGAAGTAGCTGGATATAAAATTAACTCAAACAAGTCAATGGCCTTTCTCTACACAAAGAATAAACAGGCTGAGAAAGAAATTAAGGAAACAACACCCTTCTCAATAGCCACAAATAATATAAAATATCTCGGCGTGACTCTAACGAAGGAAGTGAAAGATCTGTATGATAAAAACTTCAAGTCCCTGAAGAAAGAAATTAAAGAAGATCTCAGAAGATGGAAAGATCTCCCATGCTCATGGATTGGCAGGACCAACATTGTAAAAATGGCTATCTTGCCAAAAGCAATCTACAGATTCAATGCAATCCCCATTAAAATTCCAACTCAATTCTTCAACGAATTAGAAGGAGCAATTTGCAAATTCATCTGGAATAACAAAAAACCGAGGATAGCAAAAACTCTTCTCAAGGATAAAAGAACCTCTGGTGGAATCACCATGCCTGACCTAAAGCTTTACTACAGAGCAATTGTGATAAAAACTGCATGGTACTGGTATAGAGACAGACAAGTGGACCAATGGAATAGAATTGAAGACCCAGAAATGAACCCACACACCTATGGTCACTTGATCTTCGACAAGGGAGCCAAAACCATCCAGTGGAAGAAAGACAGCATTTTCAACAATTGGTGCTGGCACAACTGGTTGTTATCATGTAGAAGAATGCGAATCGATCCATACTTATCTCCTTGTACTAAGGTCAAATCTAAGTGGATCAAGGAACTTCACATAAAACCAGAGACACTGAAACTTATAGAGGAGAAAGTGGGGAAAAGCCTTGAAGATATGGGCACAGGGGAAAAATTCCTGAACAGAACAGCAATGGCTTGTGCTGTAAGATCGAGAATTGACAAATGGGACCTAATGAAACTCCAAAGTTTCTGCAAGGCAAAAGACACTGTCTATAAGACAAAAAGACCACCAACAGACTGGGAAAGGATCTTTACCTATCCTAAATCAGATAGGGGACTAATATCCAACATATATAAAGAACTCAAGAAGATGGACCTCAGAAAATCAAATAACCCCCTTAAAAAATGGGGCTCAGAACTGAACAAAGAATTCTCACCTGAGGAATACCGAATGGCAGAGAAGCACCTGAAAAAATGTTCAACATCCTTAATCATCAGGGAAATGCAAATCAAAACAACCCTGAGATTCCACCTCACACCAGTGAGAATGGCTAAGATCAAAAATTCAGGTGACAGCAGATGCTGGCGAGGATGTGGAGAAAGAGGAACACTCCTCCATTGTTGGTGGGATTGCAGGCTTGTACAACCACTCTGGAAATCAGTCTGGCGGTTCCTCAGAAAATTGGACATAGTACTACCGGAGGATCCAGCAATACCTCTCCTGGGCATATATCCAGAAGAAGCCCCAACTGGTAAGAAGGACACATGCTCCACTATGTTCATAGCAGCCTTATTTATAATAGCCAGAAACTGGAAAGAACCCAGATGCCCCTCAACAGAGGAATGGATACAGAAAATGTGGTACATCTACACAATGGAGTACTACTCAGCTATTAAAAAGAATGAATTTATGAAATTCCTAGCCAAATGGATGGACCTGGAGAGCATCATCCTGAGTGAGGTAACACAATCACAAAGGAACTCACACAATATGTACTCACTGATAAGTGGATACTAGCCCAAAACCTAGGATACCCACGATATAAGATACAATTTCCTAAACACATGAAACTCAAGAAAAATGAAGACTGAAGTGTGGACACTATGCCCCTCCTTAGAAGTGGGAACAAAACACCCATGGAAGGAGTTACAGAAACAAAGTATGGAGCTGAGATGAAAGGATGGACCATGTAGAGACTGCCATATCCAGGGATCCACCCCATAATCAGCTTCCAAATGCTGACACCATTGCATACACTAGCAAGATTTTACTGAAAGGACCCAGATGTAGCTGTCTCTTGTGAGACTATGCCGGGGCCTAGCAAACACAGAAGTGGATGCTCACAGTCAGCTAATGGATGGATCACAGGGCTCCCAATGGAGGAGCTAGAGAAAGTACCCAAGTAGCTAAAGGGATCTTCAACCCTATAGGTGGAACAACATTATGAACTAACCAGTACCCCTGAGCTCTTGACTCTAGCTGCATATGTATCAAAAGATGGCCTAGTCGGCCATCACTGGAAAGAGAGGCCCATTGGACACGCAGACTTTGTGTGCCCCGGTACAGGGGAACGCCAGGGCCAAAGGGGGGGAGTGGGTGGGTAGGGGAGTGGGGGTGGGTGGGTAAGGGGGACTTTTGGTATAGCATTGGAAATGTAAATGAGCTAAATACCTAATAAAAAATGGAAAAAAAAAAAAAAGACTTGAAATTCCATCTCTCCTCAGAAAAATCTTATCTTTTCAGCTTTCTTGTCAGCAAAAATTTACAGATAGTGAATCCTTTTGTATATGTGAATTGTAAAATGAATGAATTATCCTGTTGAAGAAAGCTGATTTAGAACTCTAGATAATATCTAAGCTGTCTGAAACATTCAACTAAATTTTCCACAAATTAAACTCCTTAATTCTATGATGAGTGTTGCTGTTCCCACAGGAATGTACAACATACTGTAATTCCACAACATATTCATATTAGCTTTCTTCTCGTGTAAAGTTATTGGTTCTTTGGTTTTTTTTTTCACAATTTGTACGATGAGAATTGTTTAATCCTTCTGTATGATATATATCCTAAATCTTTCAAAGATTTCACTGTAGTCTGTTTACATGTATAAGCAAAGAAGACACAGCTAAGATGAATTTATGATGCCCAATAAATTTTTAAATCTTAGTGAAGACAGAGTGAGCATGATGTTAAAAAGGGTTGCTCAGAGGTGAAACACACATTTACAATCCTAAAGGGATTTGCAGAGGTTTTACTAGAACTGAGACTCTGAATATGAAGCACTAGCCACAGATTAGAGCAGCATCAAATATAAAAACACAAAGTGACACTCTTCAGAGAGAATAGAGCTTCCCACCTCAGCAAAATTCTGAGGGGTGGCATAGCACTTCAGAAACAAGTGAATGAACAGAGAGAGAGAGAGAGAGAGAGAGAGAGAGAGAGAGAGAGAGATTAAGAAAAGCCATGGTTTTCATAACTGATTTTTCCACCCAATTCTCTCTTTGCATCGATCACAACTTTGTTTTAATACTCAGTATCATTTTGGCCTTTCATAGCAGTCTCACTCTTTTTTATTGAAATTCATGGTTTCTATTTCCTCTCTCTTATGTGTTTCTCATTCTTTTTGTTGTCCAAAATTACTAAATCTGCCTTAGATTGCAAGATATATGTACCTTAGTTTCCTGGTCATATAACTTTACTTCTCTCTTTTCAGCACACTTGTTCCTCAATCTAAATTTTTGCCCTTATAGTTTCTCCTTCTATTTACATGTTTTGGTGCTTTGAATATCCTTTAGCCATATTGAGTGGCACTTTTGTGAGGTGTGGCCTTATTGAAGAAAGTTTGTCAATGTTGGAATCAATTTGAAGACCTTCCTAATAGGTACTTGGAAGACTGTCTTTTCCTTTGGATCAAGATATAGAACATTCATCTCCTCCCAAGCAGTGCCTGCCTGGACTCTGCCATGTTACAACTTTGAGGGTAATAGAATGAACCACTGAACCTGTAAGCCAGCTCCAGTTAAATGTTGTCTATTATAAGAGTTACCTTGGTCATGGTGTGTTTTCACAGCAATGGGAACTCTAACTAAGACTTATATGACAATGTAATTATCAAATTCTTTAAAGCAAATTCATATGAATCCAATAAATGTTTCTCAGTTGAGAAACATTTCTCTATCCTTTTCTCCAATTTATCATCTCAATATTAGTTATTAGGTTTAAGGCTAGATTCATTTTTTGTTTCATGTATATTCAAAATACCTATTAGATTAGCATACATTATATCAACAGTATACCCTTACCACTTAAAATGATTAGGGCTTAAGAGCTAGTTGCTTATAGTTTGCTAACACTTTTAATAGTATTGGGTATATGCAAAAAACATTTAAAGATGTAGAAAGCAGTATTCTACTCATAAGTGAAGACTAAGGTAGAGATCAATGCCCTGAAAATAACTCTAACACAGTAAGCCAACACTGCAAGACTACTACAACTATGTACATTATGAATATTGGAAACACGTCCTTTGAAAGGTTAGAGCTGACCTAAGTAGAAAATAAAAATGTGAAATTAGTGAAATTCATATAGCAATCTAACTCATAGCAAATCCCAAGCTAAACATACAATTAAAAAAGACATTATGTCTAAAAAGACTCCTGAATTAATTCCAAGAGAACACAAAAATCTGAATGAATAATGAAGCAAAAATACATATAAAATGGAATTCAATAAAGAGGATATTGAGGAAAAGGCACGTTGAAATAATGCTTGAAATGAAAAACTCAATAATCAACAAAGCACAGAAAAATTATCAATATAATGAATTCAGAAGAGAACAGAATATCAGTGATTTAAAACAAGGTAAAAGGATCAGTATATACTTATAAGAAAATGATGATTCTTAATGTGAAAAAGAACATTCAAGATCTTTAGAGCACCATAAAAGGATTGAATCAATGAATCATGGAAATAGAAGAAAGAAAATCTCCTCTCTATTAAAAAGGCATAAAGACTATTTTCAATGCTATCACACACACACACACACACACACACACACACACACACACACACACACACACACACACACACAAATCCAGTAAAAATAATTAACCAAATATAAAGAGCATGTGGAACAACAAATAGGATCAGAAAAAGATATCTGAACTCCATATTATAATCAAAACAGCAATAATACAGTATATATATAAAAATAAAAAAAAACACAGTGTTCTGAGAACTTAAAGGATATAGTATGAAGTCACACATAAGGACAGGCCAATCAAAATTGAAACTTGAATCCAAAAGAGTATATTATTGTATATTTTGAAATGAGAAAGTCACCTGCCAGCACAGGATATAATAACTAGGAAACTTGTAAATAATAATTGATGAAGAAAGAAAATATTCCATGACAATTACAAGCTAAATTAATTTATTATAACTAAATCATATTCGCAGAGGTAGCTAGAAAGAATTCTTTGGACTGAAAAGAAGGATAAATGTATTGAAGAAGCTAACTGGGAAACTATAAAAGTTGCTAGAAATAATGCTTAAACATGAAAATTAGGAAAACACTCAAAACTACAAAACAAGGAAAATAACAGAAATTAGCACATATTGTTCAATACCTTTGGATCCTATGGTCTCAATTTTTCATTCAAGAGACACAGACTAGTGTATGAGATTTTTTAAAAAAAATGAATCCATCAATTTCTTACCTCTATGAAGCAAACTTCACAATCATAAGATACTATAATACTATAAACCTATCTTAACATTAAATTATTGAACTTTATTACAAGACCCAGAGGCATCTTTACTCCCTGGAGCTCTGAAAAACCCAGATTCACAGGTGAGGTCCCAACATTTGTCCCAATACCAAGCATAACTTGGACCCCTGGCACCCAGGGGATGCAGTGATTCCTGCCCAGTCAGAGGCACATTTTCCTTCTATTCACACCTGTGCACAGAGTAGACACTGGATTCTAGCTCTACACCTACTCCACCCACACCCATATGCAGCTTGACTCCATTGACCTCTGAGACACTCAGGATCTCAGGATCACAGGAACACAGGAACACAGGATCACAGAGACAGCTGAATTCCCAGGAGTTCTGATTCAACCAGAGTCACAGGATAACAGGCATAGAAGAGGAACAGGCTCAAATTAGAAACAAAAAGACCAGATAGGATTAGAGATAATCAGATGTTGAGAGGAAAGCACACAAACAAGAAAAAGAAAGCAATGATAATTGGCAACATCAGAATACAGTGCAAGCCATGGATATACCAGCACACAAGAAAAGCATGATTTTTTCAGACCTAAAATCCATCTCATGAAGATGATAGATGATTATAAGAAGGACATAGATAACTCCATTAAAGAAATACAGGAGAACACAGGTAAATAAGTAGAAGCCCTTAAAGAGGAGATACTTAAATATCTTCAAGAAATACAGGAAAACACAATCAAACAGGTGAAGGAATTGAACAATACCATTCAGGAACAAACAGTGGAAATAGGAACACTAAAGAAAACAAAAATAGAGACAACCCTGGAGATGGAACACCTAGGAAAGAAAGCAGGAGACACAGATGCAAGCATCACCAACAGAATACAAATGATAGGAATGAGAATCTCAGGCATTAGAAGACACCATAGAAGATATTGACACAACAGTCAAAAAAAATAAAGATTCCCAACTCATAGGGCCAGTAAGTAACTTCAACAAAATTACAGAAGAAAAATTTTCTACCCCCCCCCCAAAAAAAAAGACATGTCCATACACATAGAAGGAGCCTACAGAACACCAAACAGATTGGAACAGAAACAAAATTCCTCACATCATATAATAATCAAAACCTCCAAATGCACAGAACAAAGAAAGACCATTAAAAGCTGTAAGGTAAAAAGGTCATGTAATATTTAAAAGCAAGCCTACCAGAATTACACCAGATTTTTCAACAGAGACTCTAAAGCCAGAAGATCTTATGGAGATGTCATACAGACCATAAGGTTAAAAAAGGGCCAGAGCAGGCTACTATACCCAGAAAAATGCTCAATCACTATAGATGAAGAAGCCAACACATTCTATAACAAAAACAAATTTAAAATATACAGAGGCTAGTAGAAGAAAAGCTCCAATAAAGGGAATGAAACTACATTCCAAAAGAGCAAGGAATCATCTTGTGTCCCAGGTCCCTGAGACCAGTCTGAGCAGGAGAGAGTGCAGACTGCAGAAGTGACACAGCTTCTGGGACAGGCAGAAGCAACACAGCTTCTGGGACAGGCCCTGTTTTGGAAAGCAGACACCAGGGCACCTTCCCCTCCAGAGGAGAGGTGGTTGCCTGGGAGGGCTCTGATCACCAAAGCAGGTGAGGGAATCATCCTGTCTCCCTGGTCCCTCTGAGACCAGTCTGAGCACATCAGCTCACAGACTGTGGAGGGTGAGCAAGCAGACTGCAGAAGCAACACAGCTCCTTGTACCCATATCTTCGAGGCTTTTCCCTACTTTCTCCTCTATAAGTTTCAGTGTCTCTGGTTTTATGTAGAGTTCCTTAATCCATTTAGATTTGACCTTGGTACAAGTAGATAGGAATGGATCAATTCGAATTGTTCTTCATGATAACCACCAGTTGTGCCAGCAGCATTTGTTGAAAATGCTGTCCTTTTTCCACTGGATGGTTGTAGTTCCCTTGTCAAAGATCAAGTGACCATAGGTGTGTGGGTTCATTTCTGGGTTTTCAATTCTATTCCATTGATCTACCTGTCTGTCTCTGTACCAGTACCATGCAGGTTTTATCATACTTTCTTTGTAGTATAGCTTGAAGTCAGACATGGTAATTCCCCCAGAGTTTCTTTTATTGTTGAGAATAGTTTTCGCTATCTTAGGTTTTTTCTTATTCCAGATGAATTTGCAAATTGTTATTTCTAACTCAGTGAAGAATTGAGTTGGAAATTTGATGGGTATTACATTGAATCTGTAGCTTGCTTTCAGCAAGATAGCCATTTTTACTATATTGATCCTGCCAATCCATAATCATGGAAGATCTTTCCATCTTCTGAGTTTTTCTTTGATTTCTTTCTTCAGAAACTTGCAATTCTTATCATACAGATCTTTCACTTTCTTAGAGTCAAACCAAGATATTTCATTTTATTTGTGACTATTGTGAAGGGCGTTGTTTCCCTAATTTCTTTCTTAGCCTGGTTATTCTTTGCCTAGAGAAATGACACTGATTTATTTCAGTTAATTTTATATCCAGTTACTGCACTGAAGCTGTTTATTAGGTTTGGGACTTCCCTGTTGGAATTTTTAGGAATATATATATATATATATATATATATATATATATATATATCATGCAAATAGTGATATTTTGACTTCTTCCTCTCCAATTTGTATACCCTTGATCTCCTTTTGTTGCATAATTGCTATGACTAGGACTTCAAATACTATATAGAATGAGTAGGGAGAAAGTGGGCATCCTTGTCTAGTCCCTGATTTTACTGGGGTCTCTTCAAGTTTCTCTCCACTTAGTTTGATGTTAGCTACTGGTTTTCTGTATATTGCTTTTATTGTTTAGGCATGGGACTTGTATTCCTGATCTTTCCAAGACTTTTATCATGAAAGTGTGTAGGATTTTGTTAAATGATTTCTCAGCATCTAACAAGATGATCATGTAGATTTTTGTATTTGAGTTTGTTTATATAGTGGATTATTTTGATGGATTTTTGTATATTAAACCATCCCTGCATCCCTGGGATGATGCCTACTTGATCATGATCTATGATCATTTTGATGTGTTCTTGGATTCAGTTTGCGAGAATTTTATTGACTATTTTTGCATCTACATTTATAAATGAAATTGGTCTGAAGTTCTCTTTCTTTTTTGGGTCTTTATGTGGTTTAGGTATCAGAGTAATTGAGGCTTCATAGAATGAATTAGGTAGAGTACCTTCTGTTTCTATTTTGTGGAATACTTTGAGGAGAATTGGAATTAGGTCTTCTTTAAGTTCTGATAGAACTTTGTACTAATCCCATATGGTCCTGGGCTTTTATTTTATTAATGACTGCTTCTAATTCTTTAGGGGATATCAGACTGTTTAGATTGTTAATATGATCCTGCTTTACCTTTGGTGATTGGTATCTCTCTAGAAAATTGTCCATTTTAGCCAAGTTTTCAAGTTTTGTTGAGTTTAGCCTTTTGTAATAGGATCTGATGATAGTTTGGATTTCCTCAGGTTATGTTGTTATGTCTCCCTTTTCATTTCTGATTTTGTTAATTAGGACACTGTTCCTGTTGCCTCTAGTTGGTTTGGCTAAGGGCTTATCTATCTTATTGTTTTTCTCAAAGAACCAGCTCCTGGTTTGGTTGATTCTTTGTATAGTTATTTTTGTTTCCTCTTGGTTGATTTCAGCCCTGAGTTTGATTATTTATTGCCATCTACTCCTCTTAGGTTAATTTGCTTCCTTTTTTTATATAGATTTTAGGAGTGCTGTCCACCTGCTAGTGTGTGCTCTCTCTGGTTTCTTTTTGGTGGCACTCAGAGCTATGAGTTTTCCTCTTAATACTGCTTTCATTGTGTCCCAGGAGTATGGGTATGTTGTGGCTTCATTTTCACTAAACTCTAAAAATTCTTTAATATTTTTCTTTATTTCTTCCTTGACCAAGTTATCATTGAGTAGAATGTCTTTGAGCTTCTACGTGAATGTTGGCTTTCTATTATTTATAATGTTATTGAAGATAAGCCTTCGTCCTTGGTGATCTGATAGGATGCATGGGATAATTTCAATATTTTTGTATTTGTTCAGGCCTGTTTTGTTGTCAATTATATGGTCATCTTTGGCGAAGGTACCAGGAGGTGCTAAGAAGTTATATCCATTTGATTTAGGATAAAATGTTATGTAGATCTCTTTTAAATCCATTTGTTTCATAACTTCTGTTATTTTCATAGTGTCTCTGTTTATTTTTTTTCCAGTATCTGTCCATTGTTAAGAGTGGTGTGTTGAAGTCTCACACTATTATTATGTGAGATGTAATGTGTGCTTTGAGCTTTAGTAAAGTTCATTTAATGAAGGTGACTGCCCTTGCATTTGGACCACAGACATTCATAATTCAGGATTCATCTTGGAAGATTTTACCTTGGATGTGTATGAAGTGCCACTCATTGTCTTTTTTGATAACTTTGGGTTGGAAGTCGAATTTATTCAATATTAGAATGGCTACTCCAGCCAAACTTTCAGTTACCATAGATGGAGAAACCAAAGTATTCCACGACAAAACCAAATTCACACATTATCTTTCCACGAATCCAGCACTTCAAAGGATAATAACAGAAAAAACGAAACCAATACAAGGACAGAAACCACGACTTAGAAAAATCAAGAAAGTAATCCTTCAACAAACCTAAAAGAAGACAGCCACAAGAACAGAATGCCAACTCTATCAACAAAAATAATAGGAAGCAAAAATTACTTTTCCATAATATCTCTTGATATCAATGGACTCAATTCCCCAATAAAAAGACATAGACTAACAGACTGGCTATACAAACAGGACCCAACATTTTGCTGCTTACAGGAAACCCATCTCAGGGAAAAAGACAGACAGTACCTCAGAATGAAAGGGTGGAAAACAATTTTCCAAGCAAATGGTCTGAAGAAACAAGCCATTCTAATATCCTTCCCTTATATTAATAGAAACAGATTTCGCAATTGTATCTATTACATAGTAATAACTAAGAACATTAGCTCATGGAGCTCTTAACACCTTAAGAAATTGTTGATTGTTTTTCACAGTAAGAATAAAAGATTCGAATTAAGGAAGCATTTATGTTTTTCATAAGAATGTAGATGTACTTGAAATAGTAAGGATCAATGTTTAGGTACATATTATTTTTAAAGTCTTATTTTTACTTTATGTGTGAGCTTTTTCCATGTGTATATATAGGAAACATTTAAATCCAGTACCGACAGAAGGAAGGAAGAGTCTGGAGATCCTCTGGCACTGAAGATACAGATGAATGTTTGCTCTCATGTGTGTATTGGAAACTGGAAAATTATCCTCTGCAAGAGCTTGTACTGTTAAGCACTGTGCAATTTCTCCAGGCCTTAGTTTTAAATTTCAAGTTCCACAATTTATCGCTCCTAGCAAAATAAGAAAAATGTACCAATTTATTTAGAAATGCTATGATTTCTACATATATAATACTTTTGTACAACTTAACTAGAGTATTTATTATCTTTTTTTATTGTATGTTAAAGGAATATGCTATGTCATTTTCAGGAAAAAAATAGGCCAGAACATGTAAATATATGTGGAATTTATGTATATAAAATATCCTTCCTTGGTCCTCTTGTATCAATAATCCTTCCCTAAACATTAATAAAATAATCTTAGGTGAACTAAACTGCTTATGAATTAGGAGTAAGTCCTTTACAAGGGCATTTCTAGGGGCTTCATCCATGGATAATGGGCTGTATTGAATACATCTGAGAAAAAGTGTTGAAGAGATACTTTACTGCACACCAATTTCTGCTGCATTTTATGATATGAACATTATGACTCAATGAACTTTCTAAAAAAATATCAGCCTCCACCTATTCAATATTCTTACCTCCAGGTATTCACTCAAGAGGAATAAAAACACATATGTTTCAAACAAATTGCACATGGATAGTGACAACATTTTTATTCACAATATCCCACATGGGAAGCCACCCAAAATGCTCATCAAGAAACAGGATAAACATTTTCTAATTTATTCAGGCAAATCAAATCACTCAGCCTCATAAACAGAGTCAGCTGCTTATTCATAGTCATAAAATTTGGAAGGTTCTCAAAAATGTTATTTTGAGTTAAAATGAAAACATCAAAGTGTAAATTAGAATTCATTTCACTTTATGGCATTCAACATGTTGCCAAATTGACAAGTTAATAGATATTTAAACAAAGGCTGTGGATGATGAAGATTGGTAGGTATTCAGTGGCAATGTAAAGAAGACATGTCTGTGCTATGAATATTGACGATACATTATTAGACTTGTTAGATCCCGTAGAGGAGATTGATTTTAAAGGTAAACCAGGCACATACTGAAGGTTGGCATGTTTAAACATTTTTATATTTTGTTGATGCAAACAGATGTAAACTATGATTAGTAAGTATTATGAAGAAAAATATTTCATTTACATCTCTTACCCCAAGTATACACACATTATATTAATAGACCAGTCCAGAAGCCAGGATGATCTTTGATGGTTGAGTTTTAAGCTTTTGTCTTTATGTGCTCAGTTAGATTTTGGGTTATAGAACTGCATTTATAGTCATTGAGATGCTGCAATGCTCCAGGATCTGGATCTGGATCTGGCTCATTCTTTGCAAGATAATATTCAGAGAGGATAGAATTCTTCACCAATGATGTAGCTCAATTTCTAAGTTTGCAAAGGTAGGTGATAAATCTGGAGAAAAAAAATCTGTCTTCAGCTTATCATGAATCTGTCTCTTTCTTCCTTGTGCTGCTGTGGATTTCACTCTATTCAGACTCTTTCAGTAGGCTTCCTGCTTATATGAATTTTGAAAACTCTGAATAAAAGTTTGCTCTAAGGTAAGCAAGATAAGCACCAAAAAATTGACTAGATGACCACTAGGAATGACAAAGTGTCATTAAATATACCCAGATATAGAGCTGCCATGGAAAGGAGGATAGGATGAAATTCATATTGGTTAAATTCACAAACTGAAGCAAAAGAAAGTTTCAAACTTCAAAAATAGAAAAAGAGAGAGTAAACAATTCTAACTTGCTAAAAAGTTCATGAGAATCACTAAACCACAATGTTTCTTTTTATTACCTGCCTCTAGGTCAAGCCACCTCTCAAGCTGGCAAGCATCATTCACAGTTTTACTTCACCTGAAAATCTTGTAAGCCAAAGTTCTCTCTCTAGTGAAGTACATATGGGAGACAAAATGAGTAGTTTCTGTTGGATTCAGTCCTCCAAATCTGATTAAATATAGCAAGTTTACTGACTCATCAATAAATGAGGTCAGAGACCTCAGCAGTAGTAAAAAGAATGTTGTACTCAAGTGATAAATATTTTACCTATATCAAATCTTTATCAAATTACACTTGTCAAGACAATGGTTTGTAAATATTATTCATGAATTAACATAAAAAATAACTTTAATTTTTATTACACGCTAACATTTCATTGCAATTTAGAAATATATTGAGGATAGCAATTAGGACTCTTGTTGAGCCCCATTTTGGCCCAGGTTTGAACCTTGAGGACAAATCTGAGTCTGGCTTGAGTTTCTGTGGCCTTGTGGGAGAGCTTAAGCCTGGCTTGAGTTTTGAGACCTGTCTCAGTCACTTCCATACCGGGGTGAGTCAGTAAGATCTGTTTGGCCCTGCCTCTGCCCTGCTTTTGCTGATGTATAGCTTTTACATTGGCCTTGTCAGTCACTCCATACCCTCCATCACCCTTCTCTGCCTCCTTATCCCACCAAAAATCCACCTGCCTATGTTCCAAATTTATATAAGCAAGAGGCTGATGCCATAAAGTTGCCAGGCTCTGTGTGTTCCTTTTGGGCCGTGGACACTTGCCATCCTGCTCAGGCCAAAAGAGAATCCAGTGGGATCAGAACCTCTCTGCTCTCACCTGAAACTGCTGGCAAGGAGCTGCAGGCAGACTCTTAGTAATTGATAACATTGTTCCTGATGCTATAATACCAATGCTCAGTAATAGAACTATATGTTTACTTTAGTAAATATCTACTGAGAAAAATAAATGTGTTTTCTGAGGCTAAAGTTATAGTTAAATGTTGTACTTAGAGATACATTTCTACTAATTAATAATATATCAATGTTAAATGCATATATTTACCTTATATTTTCCTATGTATTTGTCATAATATTTTGTCTTGTTTTACTCATTGTCTTTTGTTTAATAATCATCTTGTGGTCCTCATGTGTTCACTAACATCTATGTGCTATTATGTTCTATGGATACTCTAAGACCCTATGTTGAATGAGTCTTTTGGTGCTTCCGTGGATGTTACTTGGTGAGGACACCTTCAAATCAAGAGGTCCTTCCTCTAAATAGTTGTACTTCCACTCGAAAGTATTCTGCACTCTAATGTTTAGTAGTAGTGAGTAAGGCTGCCAGATTTCTAGATAGTGAGTAGGAAAAAGGATACTGCATGTGTTAGTATTGTTTTGTTTACTCTTTTCACTCCATCCTTTTAAGAGCCCAGCATTTTCTTTTATTAGGTACTATAAAATTGTGCCTTAGGTACTCATTAGGTTTTTATCTGTGTTTTCCTAAAGAAAAACAAATTCTAACATTTTTTTACTTTCTTGGCCAGTTTGTGATCAATACTTTTAAAGTGTTTAGCAACTTTTAATAATTATGTTATTGAATGATAGCAATTATATGCTTCTGAATTTAAAAGTTTGTTTCAGTTACAACTATTAATATATTGTCTCAGTCTGTCGTTCGCATACTCAATATACTTGTGCTCTTGCTTTTAATTGGTGCTAATGAATTCGATATACAGTGAAAATATTATATCTAAAATATTACTTTCCTGCCACTTCCCCTTATCTTCTAGTTTTAAAAACCTTTCTACTCCTTCCTACGAAGCATTTTCTATTCCTTTGCAATGGGGAATACAGATGTCTAATTCAGTATTCAACACTCAATAATCACTTATTCCTAGCACTTTGCCTAGTTGTGTTTTTTTGAATCACAACCTCTCACTTCAAAGAAAAGTTTCTCTCCCTGAGATTTGGGGTAGCACGAGTCTATAGTTATAACCTAAATATTTGGAAGACAGTTTGGACTTATGTCCATTTAGCAAAAGTAGTAGTTTTCCCCACTAAGGACTATAATTTCTCCAGCTGTAGATTTTAACTAAGTTTATAGTGCCAGACTTATACCAAAGAACCAGCCTCAAATTCAAGCAGCAAGTTGATGGTTAACCTCTAAACAATTTCTTGTTTTGTGAATTAGTATTGTATCATGCAAAATTCAGAATGTGTAAGACTTTTGATACCTTTTCTAATCCAGAAATCTTCACAGCATCTCCTTAAAACTAGACAGCAAAGACAAAGTTTCTAGTTCTTTTCAGCTTGATTTTCTGTATCCTATATCTGATATTTATGGTGTCTTCAGGATAGGGTCTTAACAATCTAATTCTGCTGGATAATAAAAAACAATAGCACTATACTAGAATCTTTTGGGGACCTTGGTACCTCTCTGAAACATATAGTAAGGCTTTTGTCCATACACCCTCAATATTGTGGTAGGAGTAACATTTTCATCCACAGTTGAATAATCTTCAAAATTGTGATCAGATGGATAAGAGATATTATATAACCTACTTGTGATCAATTCTATCACACCATGGGACTTTTAGAATCAAACAATCTGAACGTCTGTCCTTGAAGGACTAATAGAAAGGTATAATGTTCTAGACCTTAAATGAGGACTCTACTTTAGCTGCCAGTACTGTGTAATGAAAGTTACAGTTTGCATTTCTCCCTACTAAAGACAACCTGAGAATGCATTCCCCAAAACATGAGCTTAAAACACAAGACTGCCTTACTACTTGTTAATCTTAGTCCCAGCGAGGGCTATCATGAGAATGCTGGCTATAATGCCTTTGTTCTTCTATCTAAGTATGGATTACTAAGGAAATTTGACTATTTAAGGGTACTTTTAATTAGTTGACCCAGCTTTTAAAATCATGCCACATTTAAAATGAAGGCTATATTTTGCAATATTGTGGTTTGTTCCTTAATAAATTAAATACAAGGAAAAAGGATAAACTTTGCATGTTAGTACCAATAATCCAATCCATTTGTTTTTCTTTATAAAACACAAATTCATTCATTAATCATGTTTAATCTGCTTTGTTTAGAGGACAATTTGGCAATTTTGTGGGTTTTGAGATTATCTTTCTCTTAAAGTTCCAGTGCTTTAAAATAGTTTTTTATAATTTTACTTTTTTTTTTTTGATGGAGTACTGTTATATAATTTTGACTTGGTTTCTTTATATTTGTAATTTTTATGTAATTTGAGGAGGAATACTGAACATGAGTTCTGGATGATACTAATGAAATAATAATTGTAGAGTTTTTTTAAAGCAAATATTATATGTATATGCATATATACATATATGCCCAGTACATCAATAGTGAGCCATACAAAAGAATAATTTCCATTATTTGCAGAGAAAATGGAGTTTTATGGAGTTAATCATGTTAGCAGAAAAAGCTATGCTAAAAACATTAAGGGTACCTGCTTATTATAATATGTGTATTTTGAAAACAGAAACTAAGAGTAGGATCAATAGCACAGGACAAAATGGAAGATTATTTAGAAGCTGAATGTAGATTAAATATTTTATGTAGGCATAAAAATGTCATAACAAAACTCATTTATTTATATAATTAATATATGTTGACTGTGAAACAATAATTACAATCACTCACAATAACTTCTGCACAGAACTGGATATAATAATGAGATGGACTTCATTAGTAGATGGTTAGAGAAAGGATTTTCTTTGTGGTGAAAGCATAGAGAAGAAAAACCTTTTTCTATTGTAGAAATGTTCTGAAGTCATATTTAGCTTCTTTCCCTCAAGAAATAAAAGTTTTAAAATACTTAAAGATGCTCAAAGTGCATTTTCAACAGTAGGGAGGGAGTAACTACTACTGTGCCTCAGGTAAATGAATAAGAAAAAAATTCTGCCAAAGGAAATGCATCCATTTTATTCTCACTCCAAATGATTAAAATCTTCTAAAACTTCTGAAGAGACTCACTGAAAAAGCCTCATCCCTCAGACTCACTAACATAGGTCCTGTCTAAACATAATGCTAAACATTAAAAAAAATGTGTATGCTCTAGAACCACAGTAATAATTATTAAATCAATTATTAAATAATTACAAGAGACTGAATTATTTCTTCTAATTGCCTTTTTGATGTTTGTTTTACTAAACGTTACTACTTTTCTGATGAGACACTATAAAAACAACTTGTGGAGGAAAGGTTTCATTTGGATTGTATATCCCAAGTTACAACCCTGTAAGGAAAGCAAAGACCAGTCTTCAAACAAGGCTAGAACTGGAGGCAGGAGCTAATGCAGA
This sequence comes from Mus musculus, assembly GCF_000001635.26. Classification (NCBI taxonomy): domain Eukaryota; kingdom Metazoa; phylum Chordata; class Mammalia; order Rodentia; family Muridae; genus Mus; species Mus musculus. Next base: position 118,220,894 of record NC_000086.7, read on the forward strand.
GGCCATGGAGGAATGCTGATTACTAGTTTGTTCCTCATGGCTTGTTCAGCCTTCTTTGTTTTTGTTGTTTTGTTTTTCGTTTTGTTTTTGATTGTTTATATTAGATGTTTTCTTCATTTACATTTCAAATGCTATCCAAAATCCCCTATCCCCTCCCCCCACCCTATTCCCCATGTCATCCACTCCTACTTCCTGGCCCTGGCATTCCACTGTACTTGGGATATATAATCTTCACAAGACCAAGGGCCAATGTAGCAGAATTTGGCTTACTTAAAGAGGATAGGGCCACCAGCCAAGTGTGGCCTATGTAAAATGGGCTGAGTATTCTTACATCAATCAGTAATTTAAAAATATCATACAAGCTAGCTGACATCGTAATCCTATGGTGGCATTATTTCAGTTGAGTTTCCTTGTCTTAAATGATTCTAAATTATTCCAAGCTGACATAAAGTTACCCATCATAGTCTTGTCCTTCTATTCCAGTCTATAAATAACTGTCTCAGACATTTTAAAATAATTTTCAACATGAAATTTTCTTTAATTACCTAGGCTACTTTGTCATTGATGTCTGTATTATGTTGGACATTAAATCTCTTACTAAGATGGATTCCTATGTATTACTTTTTCAAGTTATTAATGTATTGTCTCCAAAAAGAATTCTTTTATTCCTGGAAATCAATTGACATGAAAGACTGATCTTGAACAATTTACTTTTGGCTTAACATCATAAGTGTTGAGATTATAACTGTGTACTCTCATGACGGTATGTTACATTTGTATGATACAGATTCTAGACTTTATTATTTTGTTTTGTTGTTGTTTTTTTTTTCGTGGGGGGGCATTAGTTGTACAACCTAAGATATATCCTACATACTGAAAACAACCATACCACATTAAACCAACTATCTAGCTTACACTACATTTCTTAAATGATAAAATTATAGGAGTTTGTCCAAAGTCAGACAAAACCTATCTCATTCTTTGATTTATTTTCTTTTGTGGAAATCCTTTTTAGTGAAGTCTTTGAGGGGTGTGTGCGTGTGTGTGTGTGTGTGTGTGTGTGTGTGTATGTGTGTGTGTGTGCCATAGTAGAGAAGGACAATTTCTACATCTAGAAAAGATAACATGAGTTGAGTTTTAGGGATGTAATAAATTGGAGTGCCTGTCGTACCTGATTCAGCACCATATATTATTATAACTGCATGCAAGGGATGAGGTTTGATAAATGCTTTAAATAACCAAATATTTCTGTAAAGTCACATGGAGAAAAGATCAAAATGCCGTGTGTTACCTCATTGCTTGACAAGCAGCACCACATCTTCCGAGATACCAATTGTAGTAAACACTTTCATATCCATTTAATCCTCCCAATTTTGATTAAATCACCATATCATCTAAAAAGCATTCCTATTTCATGAAGCTATGTACTATTGTATTTTCATCTCCACTTGGAGCTTATTCATTCCTATGTAATTATCAGAGCAAACATTACATATGGATTTAGTAAATCCTCAGTGATAGACAGACCCAATCAAATACAAATACCTGATTAAAGATGGGATGCTGACAGAAATATGGACCGGAAAAATATAACTACAGGTGCTCTAATAAGATATCATTGATATATGGTTCTGAGAATTAAAAGAAAATTAGGACACATATTAAATAAGAAAGTATAGATACAGTAAATGAAATACTGTGTTGCTTAGTTTTTGTCTTTGGTATGTTAAATCTAATAAACTATATATAAATTAGCATCGAATAGGTGAAATTTGAATGCAGCATTAGATTTAATAACATTTCTGAAATTACAAATATCATGTGAATATGGAAAAAAGACAAAGAACTGTTTTTAAATAATGTCAGTCATTGAAAACACAGATTATTATGCTTACTATTAGGATTTATTGTTCAAATCACACAATAAAGTTAATATTAAAATAAAAGATTAGTGTTTGATTGTCATGTACAGAACTTTATGAAAAGTCTCAAGACCAATTTCAAAATCAAGGAGGAACAAACAAGCTTAAAGTCAAATACTACCAAAATGAATAAGGAAAGAAAATCCATTTAAATTCAAATATAGAAGTTCTTACTCAAAATCACTATCAATAGTGGTTAAAATGCTACAGAGTCCAGCCCTTCTTGTGTGGTTTAAGTATAAGCATAATTGTGGCTTCATAGAAGGAATTGGGTACTATTCCTTCTCTTTCTATTTTGTGGAATAGTTTGTAGAGTATTGGTATTAGGTCTTCTTTGAAGTTCTCATAGGATTTTTAACTAAACCTATCTGGACCTGGGCTTTTTTTGATTGGGAGCCATTTAATGATTGCTTCTATTTCTTTAGGAATTATGGGACTATTAGCATGTTTTTTTTTTTTCTAGATGTTATTTTTTTTTAATTTTTTTAATTAGGTATTTTCCTCATTTACATTTCCAATGCTATCCCAAAGTCCCCCATACCCTCCGCCCACTCCCCTAACCACCCACTCCCACTTCTTTGCCCTGGCATTCCCCTGTACTGAGGCATATAACATTTGCACGACCAATGGACCTCTCTTTCCACTGATGGCCGGCTAGGCCATCTTCTAATATATATGCAGCTAGAGACACGAGCTCCAGGGGGTACTGGTTAGTTCATATTGTTGTTCCACCTATAGGGTTGCAGATCCCTTTAGCTCCTTGGATACTTTCTCTAGCTCCTCCACTGGGGGCCCTGTGATCCATCCAATAGCTGACTGTGAGCATCCACTTCTGTGTTTGCTAGGCCCCTGCATAGTCTCACAAGAGACAGCTATATCAGGGTCCTTTCAGCAAAATCTTGCTAGTGTATGCAATGGTGTTTGTGTCAGGTGGCTGATTATGGGATGGATCCCCGGATATGGTAGTCTCTAGATGGTCCATCCTTTTGTCTCAGCTCCAAACTTTGTCTCTGTAACTCTTTCCATGGGTGTTTTTTTTCCCAATTCTAAGAAGGGGCAAAGTGTCCACACTTTGGTATTCTTGCTTCTTGAGTTTCATGTGCTTTGTATCTTGTATCTTGGGTATTCTAAGTTTCTGGGCTAATATCCACTTATCCGTGAGTACATATCATGTGAGTTCTTTTGTGATTGGGTTACCTCACTCAGGATGATGCCCTCCAGGTCAATCCATTTGCCTAGCAATTTCATAAATTAATTCTTTTTAGTAGCTGAGTAGTACTCCACTGTGTAAATGTACCACATTTTCTGTACCCATTCCACCTGGTATCTATCTAAAAAATTTTCCATTTCATCCAGATTTTCCAGTTACTTTGGAATATAGACTATTTTTAAAATTAGGATCTGATGTATTTTTTAATTTGCTTTGATTTGATATTTATGTCTCCCTTTTCATTTCTGATTTTATTAATTTGGATGCTGTTTCTATGCCCTCTGTTTATTCTGACTAAAGGTTTATATGTCTTGTTCATTTTCTCAAAGAACCAGCTCCTCCTTTTGTTTATTATTTGTGAAGTGCTTTTTTTTTTTTTTTTTCTCGCTTGGTTGATTTCAGATCTGAGTTTGATTTTTTCCTGCCTTCTGCTCTTCTTGGGTGAATTTTCTTCTTTTGGTTCTAGAGCTTACAGATGTGCTGTCAATCTGCTAGTGTGTATTCTCTCCAATTTCTTTTTAGAGGCACTTAGAGATATGAGTTTTCCTCTTAGCACTGCTTTCAATGTGTCCCATAAGTCTTGGTATGATTTACCTTCATTTTCGTCAAATACTAAAAAATCTTTAATTATTCTCTTTACTTCTACCTCTACAAAGTTATCATTCAATAGAGTGTTGTTCATCATCCATGTGTATGTGGGCTTTCTATTGTGTTTGTTGTTATTGAAGGCCAGCCTTAGTCACTGGTGATCTGATAGAATGCATGGGATTGTTTCAATCTTTTATTTGTTGAAGCCTGTTTTGTGATCATTTATATGATCAATTGAGGAGAAGGTACAAAGTGGTGCTGAAAAGAAGGTATATTCATTTGTTTTAGGATGAAATGTTATATGAATATATTACAACCATTTGGTTCATAACTTCTGTTAGCTTCATTATATCTCTGTTAATTTCTATTTCCATGATCTGTCCATTGCTTAGAGCGGGGTGTTGAAGTCTCCCACTAATATTTTGTGAGTTTCAATGTGTGCTTTTTGCTTTAGTAAAGTTTTCCTTTTTGAACTTGTGTGGCCTTGCATTTGGAGCCTAGATGTTCAGAATTGAGAGTTCTTCTTGGCAGATTTTTTTTCAAAATTTTGTTAGGTATTTAGCTCATTTACATTTCCAATGCTATACGGAAAGTCGCCCATACCCACACACCCCGACTCCCCTACCCACCCACTCCCCCTTTTTGGCCCTGGCGTTCCCCTGTACTGGGGCATATAAAGTTTGCAAGTCCAATGGGCCTCTCTTTGCAGTGATGGCCAACTAGGCCATCTTTTGATACATATGCAGCTAGAGACAAGAGCTCAGGGGTACTGCTTAGTTCATATTGTTGTTCCACATATAGGGTTGCAGTTCCCTTTAGTTCCTTGGGTGCTTTCTCTAGTTCCTCCATTGGAGGCCCTGTGGTCCATTCAATAGCTGACTGTGAGCATCCACTTCTGTGTTTGCTAGGCCCCTGCATAGTCTTACAAGAGAGAGCTATTATCTGGGTCCTTTCAGCAAAATTTTGCTAGTGTATGCAATGGTGTCAGCGTTTGGAAGCTGATCATGGGATGGATCTCTGGATATGGCAATCACTAGATGGTCCATCCTTTCATCACACTTCCAAATTTTGTCTCTGTAACTCCTTCCATGGGTGTTTTGTTTCCTATTCTAAGAAGGGGCAAAGTGTCCATACTTTGGTCTTGTTCTCTTGAGTTTAATGTTTGTAGCAAATTATATCTTATATCTTGGGTATCCTAAGTTTCTGGGCTAATATCCACTTATCAGTGAGTAAATATTGTGAGAGTTCCTTTGTGATTGGGTTACCTCACTCAGGATGATGCCCTCCAGGTCCATCCAGTTGGCTAGGAATTTCATAAATTCATTCTTTTTAATAGCTGAGTAGTACTCCATTGTGTAAATGTACTACATTTTCTGTATCCATTCCTCTGTTGAGGGGCCTCTGGGTTCTTTCCAGCTTCTGGCTATTATAAATAAGGCTGCTATGAACATAGTGGAGCATGTGTCCATCTTACCGGTTGGGGCATCTTCTGGATATATACCCAGAAGAGATATTGCTGGATCTTCCCGTAGTACTATGTCCAATTTTCTGAGGAACTGCCAGACTGATTTCCAGAGTGGTTGTACAAGTTTGCAATCCCACCAACAATGGAGGAGTGTTCCTCTTTCTCCACATCCTAGCCAGCATCTGCTGTCACCTGAATTTTTCATCTTAGCCATTCTGACTGGTGTGAGGTGGAATCTCAGGATTGCTTTGATTTGCATTTCCCTGATGATTAAGGATGTTGAACATTTTTTCAGGTGCTTCTCTGCCATTCGGTATTCCTCGGGTGAGAAATCTTTGTTCAGTTCTGAGCCCCATTTTGTAATGGGGTTATTTGATTTTATGGAGTCTACCTTCTTGAGTTCTTTATATATATTGGATATTAGTCCCCTGTCTGATTTGGGATAGGTAAACATCCTTTCCCAATCTGTTGGTGGTCTTTTTGTCTTATTGACGGTGTCTTTTGCCTTGCAGAAGCTTTGAAATTTTATGAGGTCCCATTTATCGATACTCGATTTTACAGCACAAGCCATTGCTGTTCTATTCAGGAATTTTTCCCCTATGCCCATATCTTCGAGGCTTGTCCCTACTTTCTCCTCTATAAGTTTCAGTGTCTCTGGTTTTATGTGGAGATCCTTAATCCACTTAGATTTGACCTTAGTACAAGGAGATAGTACTGGATCAATTCGAAATCTTCTACATGATAACAGCCATTTGGCCAGCACCATTTGTTGAAAATGCTGTCTTTTTCCACTGGATGGTTTTAGCTCCCTTGTCAAAGATCAAGTGACCATAGGTGTGTGGGTTCATCTCTGGGTCTTCAATTCTGTTCCATTGGTCTACTTGTCTGTCACTATACCAGTACCATGCAGATTTTTTCTTTTGTGAGAATGGCGTGTCCTTCCTTAACTTTTTTGATAACTTTTGGTTGAAACTTTATTTTATTCGATATTAGAATGGCTACTCCAGATTGTTTCTTGAGACCATTTGCTTGGAATTTTTTCCAGGCTTTTGCTCTGAGGTCCTGTCTGTTTTGTCACTGAGGTGTGTTTCAAGTGTGCAGCAAAATGCTGGATCCTGTTTACATATTCAGTCTCTTAGTCTATGCCTTTTTTATTGGGAAATTGACTACAGTGATTTTAAGATATATAAAGAGGTAGTGATTTTTGCTTCCTGTTTTTTTTTTCTTTTTGCTATTAATTTTATGTTTGTGTGGCTATCTTCTTTTCAGTTTGTTGAAAGATTACTTTCTTGCTTTTTCTAGGGTACAGCTTCGCTACTTATTTTTGCTTTTTTTCCCCATCTATTATCCTTTGTAGGGCTGAATTTGTGGAAAGATATTGTGTAAATTTGGTTTTAGCATGGAATATCTTGGTTTCTACATCTACATTAATTGAGAGTTTTGCTGGGTACAGTTGACTGGGATGGCATTTGTGTTCTCTTAGGGTCTGCATGACACCTGCCCAGGATCATAGTTTCTGGTGAGAAGTCTTGTGTAATTCTGATAGGTCTGCCGTTATATGTTACTTGAATTTTTCCCTTACTGCTTTTAATATTCTTTTCTTTGTTTTGTGCATTTGGTGTTTTGACTATTATGTGACAGGAGAAATTACTTTTCTGATCCAAAATATATGGAGTTCTGTGGGCTTTTTTTTATGTTTATGTGCATGAGTTTCTCTAGGTTAAGGAATTTTTCTTCTATAATTTTGTTGAAGATATTTACTTACCCTTTAAGCTGAGAATCTTCACTCTCTTCTATGTGTATGATCCTTAGGTTTTGTCTTCTCATTGTGTCTTGGATTTTCTGGATGTTTTGGGTTAGGAGAGTTTTGCATTTTACATTTTCTTTGACTGTTGTGTCAAGGTTTTTTTTTTTTTTTATGGTATATTCTGTATCTGAGATTCTCTCTTCTATGTCTTGTATTCTGTTGGTGATGCTTGCATCTATAACTCCTGATCTCTTTCCTAGGTTTTCTATCTCCAGGGTTGTCTCCCTTTGTGATTTATTTATTGTTTCTACTTACATTTTCAGATCTTGGATGGTTTTGTCAATTCCTTCATCTGTTTGGATGTGTTTTCCTATAGATTACAGTAAGGGATTTTTGTACTTCCTCTTTAAGGAAATTTGTTTACCTGTGTTCTTCTGTATTTTTTTTAATGGAGTCATTTATGCCCTTCTTAATGTCCTCTATCATTATCATGAGAAGTGACTTTAGATCTGTATCTTGCTTTTTCAGTGTGATGGTGTGTCCAGGACTTGCTATGGTGGGATAACTGGGTTCTGATAATGGCAAGTAACCTTGATTTCTGTTGCTTAAATTCTTATGATTGTCTCTTACCATCTTGCTACATCTAGAGTTACCTACAGTCACTGTCTGTTACTGCAACTTGTCCCTCTTTTGATTCTGTTTGTATCAGAATTCCTCAGTGTCCAGCTGTCTCTATGATCCTGTGTTCCTGAGATCCTGGGTGTATTAGAGCTTATGGGACACAAGCTGCCTCTGTGACCCAAAAATCCTAGTGTGACTAAGTTCCTGGGATCCTGGGATCATATAATCCTGTGTGTGTTAGAGCACACGAGAGTAGAGAGTCCTCTGAGTGTTGTTGGTCGGAGTGTTCAGTTAGAGCCTAAGATCTGCTCGGGGCACAGACTTAGACTGGAAAGAACCATTGCTACTGGCTTCTCAGGGTTCTTGTGCCCCTGGATCCTGCTGGTCCCAGTTACCACAGGTTTTGTGTCAGATGTTGTGGCCTCCTCACTTATGATTCTGGGCATGTTAGAGTGCCTGGGAGTCGAGCTTCCTCTGGGTGCTGTGGGCCAGGGTGTGGATCTAGTGCCCAAGATCTGCTCAGCACATTGACTCAAACTGGAAGATATGTTAATTTTCTGACATGATTTTACTTCATCTCTGAATGAAAATGAATAAGCCAAATAATTATTTTAGTTCTTATATGGCCTATATTCCACTACACTCATAAGGTTGTTATGATACTAAATGTGAGTATTTTTGGCTTTGCAGGCAGATGGTCTTTGTCTTAACTACTTATCTCTGCTGTAATGAATGAACATGTTCATAGATAATTCATGAATTGGGGAACTGGCTAAATTCCAGTAAAATTGTATTTAAAAAATTATGGGCTGAGTGCCAAGTTGGACCGTGGGCTCATTTTTTGTCTGTGATTTAGATTTTGTGAAAGTTAGTAATGCTCATGTTTATACTTAAAAAATTATTTTGAATCATACAAAATTAGCTACTTAGGATTTTCTAACAATGAATGTGAAAATAAGAGAATAAGAATGGATCTCTTTTCTATTTTGCCACTGAATTACCTCGATTATATATTAAAATAAAGGATATATTATTGTTTAGTTATGAAACTTTTACTTTTATTTTTTATTATTGATATACTGGAGCCTTCATACTTTATGTTCCTTTTATTATGATTTGAAATGGCAAATTGGGTATTTATGTATGACTAGCGAGATGGTTTGAAAGATAACTCAGCAGTTAAGTACGCTTTCTGGTCTTCCAGGCTACCATACTTTTGTCTGCAACGCACTTGTTTGGCAATTAACAACTACCTATGACTCTAGCTTTAGAACATATGATGGCCTCCTTTGGACTCTGTATATCTACATAAACATACACACATACACACACACAAACACACACACGCACACAGAGTGAACGAGAGAGAGAGAGAGAGAGAGAGAGAGAGAGAGAGAGAGAGAGAGAGAGAGAGATCAACAAAAATCAGTTAGAATAATTACTAAATTTCCACTACTAATTATTTTCCCTTGGTACTTAATTTTAGAATTTGAAACAAAATACTACAAATATGTATAATATGGGCTGTAAAATATATATCAATTTTGTTACATCTAGTATCTACGCATATAACCAGTTGATACTGGAAAAGCACACTGGTAATAAGACTATATGTGTAATGGTTAATGTTCATTTTCAACCCTATTATATCTAGAATCTCCTGGGTGTTACTCATCTGAATATACCTGTCTGTGATTTTCTTAACTTTAATTGAGAAGGGAATACATAATCTAAATCCAAATGCTGCCATTTCATAAGGTGTGCTCTAGAGTAAAAAACATAGGAGAAAATGAAATGATCTGCAATTATGCATTCATCCCATGCAGTCTCCATCTTTACTGAAGATATAGTATAACTTTGTGCCTCAAACTTTTGCTGCTGTAACTTTCTGGCAAGAACTGGGTATGGCATTGAAGCATGTATGGAAATAACCTATTTTCTCTAGAATGATTCTGTCATCACAATACTTTATTGTAAAAACAGTAAAATAAGCTACAATAATATGTTGTGTACTTTTCAACATATTGATTTAATGCTATTAATTGGTATTCTATTATGTAAAAATCATATTATAAATATTAAGGCTTATTCTAACGATGCATATTGAAGCAATTTAGATAATGGAAAAGAGAGAAACTTCTTAATATCTAATAAGCTATTGGCAAATCTTCTGTTTCTAACATAAGTAAATTCACAAACAAGACTAATATACTTCTGTCACTTAAATATAAAATTTATTTTGAAATCACAGATGTACATGTTTTCTTTTTTGTTTGTTTGGGTGTTTTTTTGTTTTTTTTTTGTTTTTTTTGTTTGTTTGTTTTGTTTTTGTTTTTTCGAGACAGGGTTTCTCTGTATAGCCCTGGCTGTCCTGGAACTCACTTTGTAGACCAGGCTGGCCTCAAACTCAGAAATCCTCCTGCCTCTATCTCCTGAGTGCTGGGATTAAAGGCGTACGCCACCACGCCCGGCTATATGTTTTTTTGTTTAGGACTGAAAACAATATTTTTCATGCTTCAACTTTAGAGCAAAACAAAATCTACCACAATACACAACACTCAGTCCTTCTGTTTTATTAGAAAGGAGATATTCCTGACTTTAGACACCTAGGACAGGGTAGGAGAAAATCACTAGGCATGAGCAGAACACTAGAAGGTAGGACCAGCCAAGCCTGCTGGTCCTGAAATAAACAAAACAACACTATCCAGATGATACAGTCTTTTCAGAAGAGGCTCGCTAATCTAGTTCTTCTATGTGAGATCTATCCCCATTAGTGTTTTGTTGGGAAATTCCATCAGGAACACATGCAGGCTCTGTTGTTTTCCCCTTATCCTCACCAATCCATACTTCTAGTTTGATAATGCAAAAGAAGCAGTTGGAGTAGGTCTGTTGATCTTCAATGGAAAAGTCATAGTGTAGAAGAACCGTTTTAAACAACAGCACTGTCAGATAATTGACAGCTTATCTATATTTGACTCCCTCAATTGTCTGCTGCAGGTGTTCCTTGGTGGAGTTGTAAGCATTGATCATTAGATCTCTTTTGGCCATCATGCAATGTATCTTATTCTTGAAGTCACTGAGCCTTCATAATCTGCTTAGTGCTGGCTGCCCAGGCATAGGTACTAATTATACTGCACCATAATGAAGATGCAAGCCTTTTGGATATTGTCTCCTATTTAGTCTTCTTATACAATGTTCCTTTAGGAGCATACAGTGATTCTCAAACTTTGCCTTACTCTCCTCCCATTTTGTTTCTTCCTATATCATTCCCCTGTTAACTGTATTCCCTACTTAATCGCTGTCAATACTTTTTCTTAAACACTGTGAATTGTTGAACTGATTACTCATCAATATTCTCAGTCATTTACAGCACCTCAAAGCTCCTCTTCTGCAAATACTTCATAAGGGTAGAGTTAGCCTCCTGCTCTTTTCTCTCACCAGTAATAAAGAGAAGGATTCTGTGTCTATTTATGTGAGACACATACTCTGACATCTCATCACTAGATTGACAGGTGTGACAGTGCAGAAACTCAGAGAGATGCATCATAAAGATGCATCACTTGGAATTTTCAGGGATTCCAAGCTTTAGATTCTTGGAGAACACTTTATAGAATTTTTTTTTGTTGTTCCACCAACTCCAAAAGAACCACAAGATACTTCTTCACAGTGTTATTAGGGTGACTTTCAAGTTCTTGCTCTGCTGGAACAGCTCTTAGGGGGTGTTCAGAAGTAGGTCTTCAGACTGACTTATATCACAGATAAAGTTTAGGTATTTGGGTATCAGATCATCACAGGTGCTCATAGTGAACATGTGACAGAGTTTGATGTTCTTAAAGAATTTGTCATGTCCCTTTAGAAATGGCAAGATTTATCTTTCAGATGGGCTTGATATTGTTCAATTATTCCTGATCAATGTATTTCTACTTAATCTTTGCCACTGTTATCTCCTCATTTGATTCCACATCTTTAATTTATTAACTCACATCTTCTGATTTCCCAATTATCTGAGTCTCTGTCTCATCATTACTTACCTCTCATTCATTCTCCAAATAGAGGGTTATGGAATAGCTTATTATTATGAATGATTTGCAACCATTTCCTTTTTGCTTCTCAAACTGGCTGTTCATTGTAATTGTTGTCAATCATCACAATAACATAATAGACTCCAACACCAAACTGTTTAATCATGGACATGTCTGCTACAGTCTGGATAGCATTTGTAAAGGCTTTTAGCAATTGCTCCCATTATTCATGAGATTAAAATTGATCTTGCCAATGCCTGTGACTGTCAAAATAAGTGTGTGCTGGTTAGGTTTGGGTATGATGTCAATTTTCATTACCACTCATTATCACTGCCCAACTTGAAAGGATTGGTCAAGTTTTCCCAGTAAATTTTGTCCAAGATATCAGAACTTTTAAAAATCAACTTCTGAAGGAAAATTTGTTTGAATAGAAACAATTGATGATGAGAGACATGAGATGCATATTATTTGCCTAAATGGAAAAGATCTCTTCTTCTTCCTCTTCAAGGTGACTTCCTGACATCTTGAACAGAAATAACAGAAAGAAGAAAAGAGCAGAGTGTACCTGGATCATATTGAAACTCTAATCAGCAGTGCCTAGGATATGCAAGAGTGACTTCAGATTGTCAGATTTTAATATGATTATATACAAAATACTAGAATAATTCTATAGGTGAGGATTTTCACAGATGAAAACTGTATGCCCAGTGGCAATTGTCTAATATTCTTCTTCACTTCTAAAAGCTGTCAATCTACTTATTGTTTCTATGTATTTGATTATTTTGTTTATTACATATAGATGTGATAGAATGAACTGTGGTCTTTGTCTTACTTATAACTTAATTTAAAGTAGCAGATTTTCTCATTTAATTGCCTCCTTAGTTTTTTATTTCATAATTTATTTTTTTATTCATATCACATGCCAATTGCAACCCCTGCTCACTCCTTTACTCCCAGTCCCTCCCTTAGAAATCCCTCTCCCATTATCTCTACCCTCTTCTGCTCAGAGAAGTGGATGTCTCCTGAGTACTACCACAACTTTCTACATCTAATCCAAACAGGACTAAGCACTTACTCTCCCTCCAAGGCACAACCAGACAATCCAGGAAGAGAAACAGGTTCTATCAGCAGTCAATTGACTCAGAGAAAGACTCTGTTCCAATTGTTAGGGAACCCACATGAATACCAAGATGCAGGTCTGCTACAAATGTCAGAGGGGGTATCCAACTCCTTTATGCTTTTGGATTGGTAGTTCATTTTCTATGAACCCTCATGGGCACAGGTTAGTAGATTCTGTAGGTATTCTTATGGTGACCTTGACCCCTCTGGCTTGGTCAGTTCTATCCCCCACTCTTTCATAAGGCTCCTCTATCTGTATTTGAAGGTTAGCAATGAGTCCATTGTCTGCTGGAAGAAGCCTTTCAGGAGTCAATAATGCTAGGCTGCTGTCTGCAAGCATAACAAAGAATCACTAATAGTGGTTTGTCTCTCCCCCACGGTATGAGTCTCAAGTGTGTCCAGTCATTGGTCAGGCTTTACCTCAGTTTTTATATCAGCTTTATCCCTTGTAGGCAGGACAAATTTTGTTTTGAAGGTTTTGTGGGTGGGTTGACATCTCTATCCTTCCACTGGAAGTCCTGGCTATAGGAGCTGGCCATTTCAGTCATTTTATCCCCCACTGATAGGAATCTCAGCTAGTGTCAACCCCATTGACATTCTGTATCATCCCTCATCCCAGGTCTTCATTTAGTTCCAGAGATAACCCCTCCTGATATCCTTTCTCAGTCTGTTCTCTCTCCTGTCCCTCACAGACACCTGATAGCCAACCCATCACCTCTTCTTCCACACAGTTCCATCGCTCCACCCACCTCTAATTGCTATTTTGTGTTCCCTTCTGAGTGAGATTCATACATTCTTCCTTTGGCCCTCCATATTATCGAGTCTATTTAGGTCAGTGTATTGTGGCATGGTTATACTGCACATTAGAACTAATGTTCAATTATAAGTCAGTGTATATACCATATGTGTCTTTCTGGGTATGCTTTACCTTACTCAGGAAGAAATTCTCAAGTTCCATCCATTTGCCTGAAAATATCATAATGTCTGTTTTTAATAGCTGAATAGTATTACATTGTGTAGATGTACCACATTTACTTTATTCATTCTTCAGTTGAGAGACATCTAAGCTATTTCTAGGTTTCTAATTATTATGAAGAAAGCTGATATGAACATACTTGTTTAAGTTTTAGTTGAAAGACATCTAAATTGTTTCTAGTTTCTTGCTATTAAGGAGAAACCTGCCATGAACATAGTTGTTAACTGTCCCTGTGGTATAGTTGGCATATTTTTGGTATATACTCAGGAGAGATGTAGCTGGGTCTTGAGGAGGTAGAACTCTTCCAAGTCTTCTGAGAAACCACCAAATTGATTTCCAGAGTAGTTGTATAAGTTTGCTCTCCCATCAGTAATGGAAGAGTGTTCCCTGTTTTGTGAGTTCCCATTTAGTAGTTGTAGATCTAAGATTCCGAGCCACTGGAGTTATGTTCAGAAAGTTGTCTCATAAAAACACATTCAAGACTACTCCCCACATTCATTCCTTAACTTTGGTTTCTCCATCTATGGTAATTGAGAGTTTGGCTGTTTATAGTAGCCTGGGCTGGAATTTGTGTTCTCTTAGTGTCTGTATAACATCTGTCCAGGATCTTCTGGCTTTCATAGTCTCTGGTGAAAAAATCTGGTGTAATTCTGATTGGCTTGCCTTTATATGTTACTTGACCTTTTTCCCTTACTGCTTTTTAACATTCTATCTTTATTTAGTGTATTTGTTGTTCTGATTATTATGTGTCTGGAGGAATTTCTTTTCTGGTCCAGTCTATTTGGAGTTCTGTAGGCTTCTTGTATGTTTATGGGCATCTCTTTCTTTAGGTTTGGGAAGTTTTCTTCTATAATTTTGTCGAAGACATTTGCTGGCCCTTTAAGTTGAAAATCTTCATTCTCATCTACTCCTATTATCCGTAGGTTTGGTCTTCTCATTGTGTACTGGATTTCCTGGATGTCTTGAGTTAGGATCTTTTTGCATTTTGTATTTTCTTTGATTGTTGTGCAGATGTTCTCTATGGAATATTCTCCACCTGAGATTCTCTCTTCCATCTCTTGTATTCTGTTGCTGATGCTCGCATCTATGGTTCCAGATTTCTTTTCTAGGTTTTCTATCTCCAGTGTTGCCTCACTTTGGGTTTTCTTTATTGTGTCTACTTCCATTTTTAGGTCTTGGATGGTTTTATTCAATTCCATCACCTGTTTGGTCATGTTTTCTTGCAATACTTTAAGGGATTTTTGTGCTTCCTCTTTAAGGTCTTCTACCTGTTTAGCAGTGTTCTCCTGTATTTCTTTAAGTGAGTTATTAAAGTCCTTCTTGATGTCCTCTATCATCATCATGAGATATGCTTTTAAATCAGGGTCTAGTTTTTCAGGTGTGTTGGGATGCCCAGGAATGGGTGGCGTGAAGTGCTGTGTTCTGATGATGGTAAGTGGTCTTGGTTTCTGTTAGTAAGATTCTTTTGTTTGCCTTTCACCATCTGGTAATCTCTGGAGTTAGTTGTTGTAGTTGTCTCTGGTTAGATCTTGTTCCTCAGGTGTTTATGTTAGCCTCTATCAGCAGACCTGGGAGGCTAGCTCTCTCCTGAGTTTCAGCGTTCAGAGTACTCTCTGCAGGTAGGCTCTCCTCTTGCAGGAAAGGTGCCCAGATATCTGGCAGGAGTTGTGATCCACTCACAGAGGTCTTAAGATCCTGAGGAGGGTCCTTTGTCTACCTTATGGTTGTCTGCTGACTCCATGCCCAAGGTACCCCTGTGCTGGCGTGGACCAGAAGGGACTTGTGCCCCTGATCAGGCCGGGTTTTCTGCTTCCCTAATTAATGCAGTCTCGGGTCATGCATGATTGGATTGTAGCAGACTCTGTGTTCCACTCACCAGAGGTGTTAAGATCCCATGGCGGGTCTTGTGGGTAGCTTGAGGGTGTTAGCTGACTTTGCGCCCTAGCTACCCCAGTGCTGGTGGGACCGGAAGTGTGATTCAAAATTTTTAACAGTTAAATCAAATTTTTTCTAAGAACATTGAAAGTGACATTCTACTTTGTGATTGGATTAATTTGATACATTTTATGTATGTTCTCTATATAATTTCTATTCATTAATTTTGAATAGCTAAATAATATTGTATAGTTTTCATGTATCACTTTCTAATGTTGCTCACACTATCTGACTCTTTTATCTAAAGTTATCATACATTATAATGCAAGCATTTCTTTGATAGTCTGCTTTTGATTGTTTTATATAAATAACCAGTAGTAGGATTGAGAAATCATGTGGAGTCTCTATTATAAATGTTTTGAGGTATTTCTGTTTGTATAGATGGCAACTGCTGATTTATTTCCTAACAGCTGTATGTCGGTGTCATAATACTTTCACAGTTTATCATTTTGTTGTTGTTGTTGCACGATTTTTGATAATGGCTCTTCCAGTAAGTGTGAGATAATACCAGATTTTTGTTTTGATTTTTAATTCCCTGAAAACTGGTGTTGGTTAACTTTTCATATACCTGTTTGGTATTTCTGTTTCTTCCTTGATAGTATTATGTTTTGTCATTTGCCTCTGTTATAGAAATACTTTAAAAGTGTTGTTGTTACACACATCTCATACATGCTCCATAACCACTTTCTCTTGCTCAGCAGGTTGCCTTTCGTTTTTACTCATTATTTCTTTCACTCTGCAGAAACATATTCATTCAATACAGTGTTGTTTGCTGGCTGTTACTCCTTTAATCGTTTTTTAAAAATTTTTATTTGATATTTTATTTATTTACATTTCAAATGTTATCTTTCTCCTGGTTTTTCCTCCACAAGCCACTTATCCCCTCCTCCTTTCCACCTGCCTCTATGAGGGTGATCCTCCAACTGGACACCTATCCTGCCTCAGCACCATAGTGTTTCTCTATACTGGGTCATCAACATCCACAGGACCAAGAAGTTCCCATCCCAGTGATGCCAGATAAGGTACTCTTCTGCTACATAACCAGCTGGAGCCGTGGGTACCAACTGTGTACTCTTTGGTTGGTGTTTTTTTTTTCCTTGAAAGCTTTGGGGGATCTGGTTGGTTGATATTATTATTCTTCCTATAAGGTTGCAAACCCCTTCAATTCCTACAGTCCTTGGTCTAACTTCTCCATTGGGTTCCCTGCATTCATTCCAATGTTTGCCTGTGTACATCTGCATGCTTATTGGTCCAGCTCTGGCAGAGCCTCTCAGGGGATAGCTATACCGAGCTCCTGTCAGTATGCACTTCTTGGCATCAACATTAGTATCTGGTTTTGGTGTCAGCAGATGGGATGGCTCCCTAGGGGAGACAATCTCTGGATGGCCTTTCCTTAAGTTTCTGCTCCACTCTTTATCCCTGCATTTCCTTTTGACAGGAAAAATTCAGAATTAATATTTTTGAGGTGGGTGTATGGCCAACTCTCAACTGTTGTCTGCTCCTCTTGGGTGTATTTCCTTCTGTTTGTTCTAGAGCTTTCAGATGTGCCTTTTAAGCTTCTAGTGTATGCTCTCTCTATTTTATTTTTTTATGGAAGCACTTAGAGCTATGCATTTTCCTCTTAGCACTGCTTTCATTGTGTACCATAAGTTTGGGTATGTTGTGCCTTCATTTTCATTAAATTCTACAAAGTCTTTAATTTCTTTCTTTATTTCTTCCCTGACCAAGTTATCATGTGTCTGTGGGCTTTCTGTTGTTTTTGTTGCTATTGAAGACTACCCTTAGTCCATGGTGGTCTGATAGAATACATGGGGTTAATTCCATGTTATTGTATCTGTTGAAGTGTGTTTTGTGCCCAAGTACATGGTCAGTTTTTGAGAAGATACCATGAGGTGCTAAGAAGAAGATATATCTTTTGATTCAGGATGAAATGTTCTGTAGATATCAGTTAAGTCTATTTGGCTCATAACTTTTGTTAGTTTTACTGTGTCTTTGTTTAGTTTCTGATTCTATGATGTGTCCACTGGTGAGAGTGGGATGTTAAAATCTCCTACTATTATTGTGTAAGGTTCAATGTGTGCTTTGAGCTTCTGTAATGTTTCTTTTACATATGTAGGTGCCCTTGTATTTGTGGCATAGATGTTCAGAGTTTCTCTTGATAGATTTTTTCTTTTCTTTTGAGGAGTATGTAGTGCCATTCTCCATCTTTTTTTATAATTTTTGGTTGAAAGTCTGTTTTATTGGATACCAGGATTGCTACTCCAGCTTGTTTCTGGGGACCATTTGACTGGAAATTTTTTCCAACCTTTTACTCTGAGATAGTGTCTGTCTGAGGTTTGTTTCTTGTATGCAGCAAAATGCTATGTGCTGTTTATGTATCCACCCTGCTAGTCTATCTTTTTTATTGGGGAATTGAGCCCATTGATGTTGAGAGATAGTAAGGACCAATGTTTGTTGTTTCATGTTATGTTTCTTCTTCGAGGTGGAATTATACCTGTGTGGTTCTCTTCTTTTTTCTTTTTTTCTTTGTGTGTTTGTGTGTGTGTGTGTGTGTGTGTGTGTGTGTGTGTGTGTGAAAAGATTAGTTAATTTTCTTTTCCTTGGCTGTAGATTCCCTCCTTCTATTACCCTCTATAGGGCTGGATTGGTGGAAAGATATTGCTTAAATTTGTTTTTGTCATGAAATATCTTTGTTTCTCACTGTACAGTAAATTAAGAGTTTTGCTGGGTATAATAGCCTGGGTTTGCACTTTGGTTCTCTTAAGGTCTGTATGATTCCTGTCTAAGATCTTCTGGCTTTTAGAGTCTCTGTTGAGAAGTCTGGTGTAATTCTGATATGTTTCCCTTTATATGTTACTTGAGCTTTTTTCCTTACTGCTTTCAATATTCTTCCTTTACTCTGTGCATTTGGTGTTTTAATTATTATGTGATGGGAGGGATTTCTTTCTTGTCCCATTTCCTTGATGTTTTGTAGGTTTCTTGTATGTTTATGGTCATCATTTCTTAATTTAGGGAGGATATCTATAATTTTTGTTGAAGATGTTAGCTGGTCTTTTGAGTAGGGAATATCCACTCTCTTCTATACCTATTATTCTTAGACTTTTTCTTCACATTGTGTCCTGGAATGTTCGAATGTTTTGAGTTA
This sequence comes from Mus musculus, assembly GCF_000001635.26. Lineage (NCBI taxonomy): Eukaryota > Metazoa > Chordata > Mammalia > Rodentia > Muridae > Mus > Mus musculus. The sequence goes on from NC_000086.7 coordinate 118,239,644, forward strand.
GGGACTTTTTGCTTTCTGTATTTTCTTTGATTGTTGTCTCAGTGTCTGCTAGGGTATCTTCTATGACAGATTCTCTCTTCTATCTCTTGTATTCTGTTAGTGATACTTGCATTTGTTACTCATCTCTTTCCTGGGTTTTCAATCTCCACAGTTGTCTCCCTTTATGTCCCATTTAATGTTTCTATTTCCATTTTTAGATCTTAGATGATTTTCTTCAATTCTTTTACCTATTTGATTGTGTTTTCCTGTATTTCTTTAAGAGAATTATTTGTTTTCTCTTTGAGGGCTGTTACTTTTTGCTTGTGTTCTCCTGTATTTCTTTAACTGAGTTATTTATGTCCTACTTAAATTCTTCTATCATATTCATGAGATGGGATTTTAGATCCAAATCTTGCTTTTTCAGGTGTGTTAGGGTATCCAGGGCTTTGTTTGGTGGGAAAACTGAGTTCTGATGTTGTCAAGTAGCATTGGTTTCTGCTGCTTATGTTCTTGTGCTTGCCTCTCACTATCTGGTTATCTTTAGTGATAACTGCCCTTTCTGTCTCTGACTGGAGCCTGTCCCTTTTATAATCCTGGTTCTTTCAGAGCTCCTTAGAGTCCAGCTGTATCTGTGGTCCTGTGATTCTGGGGTCCTGTGACCCTGAGATAGTGGGCGAGTCAGTGTTCCTGGAAGTCAAGCTACCTCTGTGATCCTGAAATCCTGGTTTGACCAAGCTCCTGCAATCCTATTTTGTCAGGGCTCCTAGAAGTGAAACTTTTATCTGGGTGTTGCAGGAGTGGATGGGGAGCCAAAGCCCTCGGTCTTCACAGGCACCTTTGCCTGGGTGGGGCTTCATGTTTCCCTGGTTCCTGTGGAGTTCCCAGTTATGCTGCAAGATGGGAATGATATGGCTTCAACTGTGATCTTGAGTGTGTCAGAGCTCCAGTGATTCTGGGTGTGTCTGATCTCCTGGGAGATGAGCTTCCTCAGTGATACTGTGATCCTGGAAGAGTCAGAGAACCTGGAACTCAAGGTTTCTCTGGGTGTTATGGGACTAGTTGCAGAGATGATTTCACAGGTCTGCTCCTGGTGCAGGCTCAAACTGGAAGGTACCAGTCTGTGCCTGGATCCCAGGTATTACTGTTATTCCAGTATTGCGACAGATGTTGTGGCCTCACCTGTGATTCTGGGCATTACAGAGCACTTGAAGTCAGGCTCCCTCTGGGTGTTGTAGTGGTGCCTACAGAGTCATTGCCCCAGGTCTGCTCCATTTGCAGATTAAAACCAGAAGAACCTTTGTAAAATTTTTGATAGCCAAGGATTTATACCCAAGATCAACATAATTAATATTTTGTCTTATAGCCTATCTAGAAGTATTGTGCTCTAAGATTAATCATTTATATATTTAATTGATTTTGAGCTTATTTTAAAATTTTAAGTAGGGTATTCATCATTCCTCTTTGTACACTCATAAATCTTTTTTTTTTCTTTCATTCTCCTAAGAATTGTAGAGGAAGTACCCAAGAGCTCATGGATTCCTGGAGTATTTATGATTCAGGCTTCTTACCTTTGCTACAGTCTGTGCCATCAATGTTTCTAGTTTAAGCCTCTCTCTCTCTTTCTCTCTCTCTCTCTCTCTCTCTCTCTCTCTCTCTCTCTCTCTCTCTCTCTATCTCTCTGTGTCTGTCTGTGTGTGTATCTGTCTCTCTCTCTCTGTGTGTGTGTGTGTCTGTGTGTGTGTGTGTATGTGTGTGAGTGTGAGCATGTGTTTCTTCATACTCCGTTTTCTTCCCTCTCCTCTTTCTCTCCTTGTGGTTCATCTAAATTTTGATTGCATTTTGGCAGCCTGGCCGATCTTTTTCCAATTCAATATTCTCACAGTGCCTGTGTCTTATGGGGTAAGGCACCTATTTCTAGTTCCAGTATTAGTTCCATGAAGTTTAAGCACTGTAGTGTTGGTGCATGCCAGTTTGTAATGATTTCATTGATTTTCCTATAGAACATTTCATAAAGCTCACTTTGACTTTTTCTTTACTATTTTGGTCTGTCCCTCATGTGCATTATTAGCTACAGTTCTTGTAGGAATAGCCACACTTTCACATCTCTCCTCTTTGTCAATGTCTCTCTCTTCTCTCTTCTCCTCTCTCCTCTCTTCTCTCTTCTCTCTCTCTCTCTCTCTCTCTCTCTCTCTCTCTCTCTCTCTCCTCTCCACTCTCCCTCCACTCTCTCCTCTTCTTATTTATTGAGTCACACAGAGGCCTTTTTAAATTAGTGATCTTACTCGGAAGCCCTAATATATATTTTGACATAAAGTAATATGAGTTTTTCAGGTTTCCTCTCACTAAAGCTTAAACAAGTATCCCTCATGGGGATATGCTTCATGATACTAGGAGATGGTAGTGGCTACTTAAGTAGAACATAGTGAAAAAACTATTGATCTTTGAAGTCTGACTCCAAAATCAATTTTGAAACTCATATCTTTTTTTTGCCATTCCTTACATGATGATGATGATGAAGATGAAGATGGCAATGACAATGATAATGATGATGATGATATGATATAAGCAGTTTTCTAACACTTGCTGTCTGTTCTTATATGATGATTTCATTCAAGACTTAATATCAACTATGGATGTGGACCTAGAAAATTGTGACACAAAATAAACACTATTTCATCATTAATTCATTATCTCAGGTATATTTTATAGTAGTGGCAATCTGGCAACAGAGGTCTTTCACAGGATTATTTTGTCTGCTTAAAGTCCTTTATAGCTCTATGTGAAAGTCAAGATGGAATCTCTTTCTACAAAAAAAAAAAAGTTTTTTTAAATTTTATTCTAGTAATGTTTCGTAGTTTATACAGCATTGCTTAATTTCATTTATCTTCATTTTATGTGCTGTTAAACATGAGACTGTGTTTTCACTCTCTTTTAACTTGAGAGTCCATTTTAATATATAGAAACACAGCTTAATTGAATTCTACCTTCATTTATTTATATTTCATAGTCATTTTGTGAAATTCTTGCGGGGTTCCCTCATAGAAGAGCAGGTTATTGGTGAACAGATTAATCAACTAATTATTTTTTTTTCAATTTAGGATGTCTTCTATTATTTTTTCTTGTCCTTTTTGATTCAATCCAATGATAAAACTTTGCTTGGATTTTGGAACATACTTAAACGCACTCTGAAAGCAGTCAAGATAATAACTTGAGCTATTTAATGAATTTCAAGCAGGACCAGATTACTAAATAACACTCTGTCCTGGAGACATAAACCATTACAGTAAAAATCAGTGGTGGAACTTCACATTATAGCATGGATTTTAATAGAGGCAATATTTTATGTTGTAATATTTAAACATAATATTGCTATTGGACATATATATACAACCTCATTGTATATTGAGTAAATTACTTATGTCTTTAATTCCTGCTTATCTTTATCAATACAGGTTATTAAATTGGATAATAGCAAATATTTTATGCAATTACTGAAAATGCTGTGGACATTTATTTTGCACCTGGTTAATTTGCTTAATTTCATTTAAAATAAAGCTGTGTTGAAACGTACTTATGCCCTGCATTTAAATACATCCTACAAAATTGTAGAATGCACTCACTTGATAAAATCATAAATTGGCTGGATTATTGCTGTTCAGTGCTTGACACCTATACTAATCAGAGTTTGCTTCCTATATGTCACATATGTGTGTGTAGATAGATAGATAGATAGATAGATAGATAGATAGATAGAAATAGATATGATGTTACTTAATCATTCTTGCTCCCTGTTGAATTTTTACTTCATCCTTCCTTTTAAAATTGAAGAACATTTTTGAGTGTATACATTTAGTTTTAAAGATTAGGTTTCTTGCATCTATATAACCACTCCATTTCTAGATTTGGGAGACTGTAATTTACTATTTTATCAAACAAAGTTTTTTCCTTTATCTGCCTCTATACTTTCTTAGAAATTTTAGTGATTATATTGGTGTACTTGATAGTCCTACAATTTCCATATCTTCACTATTAAATTTTTAAAAAATATTTTATATCTGACTAATTTCAAATCATAATTTAGAGAGAGAGAGAGAAAGAGAGAGAGAAAGAGAGGGGGGGGGAGAGGTGCTGGTGCCCACTGAGACCAGAAAACAATGGTGTTAGAAGCAGGAATTATAAGTCAATTTGAGTCATTGAACTTAGTTACTGAGAACTGAACTTTTGTACTCTTGAAATCAGTAAACCTACATTACTAATGAACCACCCTTTCAAACCCCAAATTGTCATGTTATTTATCTGTTCCTCATTACATTTCTCATCCTCTGTCTCCAAGAGGATTCTGCACCCACTCCACAAGACCTTCCCACTCCATGGGGCCTCATATCAGCTGATATATGCTGCATGGTTGGTCGCTCAGTGTCTTTGAGATCTAGGGTTCCAGGTGTTTTGAGACTGATGGTATTCCAATGGAGCTGCCCTCCTCAGCTTCTTCCAGCTTTTCCCCAATTCAAACACATGGGCCCATGACTTCTGTCCAAACAAAGACAAAAAGCACATGATCATCTCATTAGATGGTGAAAAAGTTTTTGACAAAATCCAACACTCCTTTATGTTCAAAGCCTTAGAGAGTGCATACTTAAGTATAATAAAAACAATATAGAACAAGCAAATAAGCAACATCAAAGTACATGGCAAGAAATTTAAAATAATTCCACACAAATCAGGAACAAGACAATGTTGTCTAATCTCTCCTTATGTATTAAGTACAGTAGTTAAAGATTTAACCAGAGCAAAAAGACAAGTAAAGAAGATCAAGGGGATACAAATTTGAAAGTATGAATTCAAAGTATCCCTATTTGTAGATGAAATGATATTATAAATAACAAAACCCAGAAGTTCAACCACAAAACTCCTACAGCTGAGAAAAACCTTCAATAAAGTAGATGAACCTAAAACAAACTTTAAAAATAAAATTACTATCCCTCCTTTATACAAATGATAAATGGCTAAGAAAGAAATTATTGAAATAAACCAGATCCAAAAAGTTATGCATGGTAGGTACTTATTTATAAGTGGATATTAGCCATAAAATACAGAATTCCTACACTATATTTCACAGACCCAAAGATGTTAAACAAGAAGAGGTTCTCTAAACAGAGGAATGGATACAGAAAATGTGGTACATTTGACACAATGGAGTACTATTCAGCAGCTAAAAATCATAACTTCATAAAATGTTCAGACAAAAGAATGGAACCAGAAAATATCTTCTTGATCAAAAGTCACAAAAGAACACATATGCTATGTACTCACTGATAAGTGGATATTAGGCAAAAAGTTCAGAATACCCACTATTCCACTCATAGGGCATATGAAGATCAAGAAGAAGGAAGACCAAAGTGTGGATTTGTTATTGCTTCTTAGAAGGGGAAAACAATACTCATGGGAGAAAGAGGGTGGGGGGATTGGGAGGAAGAGAGAAGGGGGAGAGGAAAAGCGGGGGCAGGATCAGGTATGGGAGGAGAAATTGAACAGAATTGTGTAGCAATAGGAAGTGGGGAACTGTGGGAGCCACCTGAAAGTCACAAATGTCAGGAAAGCAAGAAGCTCCTAGGATCTAATAGGAATGACATTAATGGAAATATCCCAAATACGGGGAGGGAGGACCTGTAGAGACAATATTCAGAAGGGAGATAGTGCCCCAGGTTGAGGGATGGGGCCACACACCCTTCTTAAAATTTTAACCCCGAATTGCTCCTGGGTACAGGAAATATGGAGACAACAAGTGGAGCAGAGACAGAAGGAAAGGCCATCCAGAGACTGCCCCACTTGAGGATACATCCCACGTGTAGACAACCAGTCAAGGCAATATTGCTGATGCCAAGAAGTGCTTGCTGATAGGAGCCTGATATAGCTATCTATTGAGAGGCTCTGCCAGAGCCTGACCAATACAGAGATAGATGCTTCTAGCCAACCATTGGACTGAGTACGGGGTCCCCAATGGAAGAGTTAGAGAAAGGACTGAAGGGGATGAAGGAGTTTGCAACCACATAGGAATAACAACACTGTCAACCAACCAGAGCCCTCAGAGCTCCCAGGGACTAAACCACCAACCAAAGAGAATCCATGACTCTTGCTGCATACATAGCAGAGGAACCTTACACTATTAATGAATCACTGTTATGCTTGCAGACAGGAGTCTAGAAAGGGTGCCTTCTCAGAGTTGTCACCGAGAAGCTGACTCAGATGGATTCAGAGATCCACAGCCAAAACCTGGATGTAGCTTGGAGATCCTTATGAAAGAGTTGAAGGCAAGTTTTGAGATCCCTCAATGGAAATAGTATCTCCAATGAATGAGCAACAACTAACCTGGACCTTGGTCTATCTTGTTAACTGTACCACCAACCAAAGAACATACATGGGCTAGACCTAGGCCTCTCACAGGCATCTAGCACATGTACAGCTTGGTCTTCATGTGGGTCACAAAAAACTGGAGTGGGGGCTGTCCCAAAAGTTGGTACCTACCTATAGAATATGTTCCTTTAGTTGTGATGCCTTTTCTTGGCTCAGTAGAAGAGGATATGGCTAGCCCCATAATTTGAACATAAAGTAAATCTTCTGAAACTATATACTGAAATAAATATTTATCCTTTAGAGTGTTTTCGTGTATTCATGAGAGCAACAAAAATTTTGATTAATGCTTCAGCAAGATTCATTAAATGATGTTGTCATTTCTTTTCTTTGAACATATCCATGATCATTGTCAATTTATATTCTGTTCTACTGTTTTATTCTTCCAAAATAGAATTTATCATATATATATATATATATATATATATATATATATATATACTTTATGGAAAATTACATGAATTACATTACCTGGGTAAAAATAATATTTCTACAGATTCATTACTGAGGTAAATAGTAAAGAGTGCAAGTGTAGTCACAAAGTTGGTTCTGCAAACAATAGTCTCTTAAATACAATAATACATCTTTTGTATTTTAAAATCATGAGCAAAAGCAGGACCAAAATTTGTGGAAAGTATCTCTGTGTCTTCAAGCATAGTAAGACAATGCTTCTATGACTTAATTTCAGTATTTCTAATTATAAATTTAAGGAATAATATTTTCTCTTAATGAATATCTTCAACATTGATTATTAGTGGCCAACAATTGAGACCACATCAAAGAAAAAATAATGCTTAATAAATGGAAATTTTTCATTACAGTGTTGTTCTCCAATATCAAATAATGCACTTTTGGTGAAATCACCTGTACTTTTTCTTACTGATAAGATGGGTAGCAGCTGGACTTGTGTTTATTTATAGTTTTGAAAATAGAAGATTTAATTTAATTTGCTTGTTCTGTTACATTTCTGAACAATGTTAATGGATTTGACTTAGGACCCTATTTTAAATGTAATATATCTCATTCATAGAGGAAATCAAATAATACACAACCTGGATCACTTAGAAGAACCTACAAGAATTAATCTTTAGAACATGTCATTTTAAGCTAATTTTTCATATTTTATGCCAAAATTGTATTTGTGCATTAGCAAATTAAGTGGTATAATTTGCAAAGTTATAAATTATATTAGACTACTCTTGGATCTTTATAATTAGAATTATAATATTACAGAATTCTAAAGTTCACAATTCCTTTGGTTGATTTTGACAGATATCTTGTCATTCTAAAGAAACTACCAATGTTAGTTATCTTTGAAATGATTCCAAACACCCAGATGAATATTCAAATGATGTGTTCGCTGACACAAGAACTTGAATAGTAGTCAGCATCTATTTCAGAATATGATACATTATCAAAACCCATATGCAGTAATTTACCTAAACTACTGGCCTTCAAAATACATAAAGATTGAAGAGTTTCAGAGATATTTTGAGTACTTAGGATGTATGTGGTAGGCTAAATTCTGTCAACAGCTTCAAAAGCTAGCAGTTCAGGATGTGAAAGTGTCACATCCTCTTAATGTTTAAATTAATCATGTAAGCATCATCTGCCAATACCTGTGTCATGATTCCAGGAACTTTTTTTCATCTAAGCAGACAACAAACTATGCCAGACATAACCAAGAGATTAGTCATTAATGTCTTTGAGGAATGGGCAGTATAGATTAGTGGTAGAGTACTTGACAGGGATCACATGTAAGACATGAGATATAACTATTAGCACACATATAGAATGGGAAGAATCTATTATGTGTCAATCAATCTATCATTTTTCTCTCTCAATTTCTCTGTCTATTTATCATTCTATCATCTAACCATCAACTTATCTGTCTTCAATCTAACTGTTACACATATATGACTGAGACTACCTACAAAGAATTATCTGAACTCAAGAGAAATGCATTTAAAGTAGAAAACATTTACCCATAGCCCCATAATTAAAATGTGGATATTATTTCTGGTGAAGTCATACATTTCTGAAAAATCAATATTTTAAAATATGGCAACTTTAATATTTATTTCTTAAATAAAATAAAAATGTGTGGCTTCCCTCACGTTTCATCCCCAATAAGTGTGTTATTTTCTGCTTCACTGAATGCTTTCTTGTTCTTTCAATTTCTTCATATTTTCACTTTATTACTTAGTTTTCTACAAGAAAATTTTGATGAACTCTTTTGCTTACTCTATTAAAATATGTCAAGCACTAGGGTGTTTTTTTCTGTGTAAACATGGCTTTTTTTTTTTTTCTGTTAAACAGTGTGTATTATTCTCCATGCTTGAATCAAGAGATGCAAGGGTCTGAATGATGTTAGTTCTAATGAACTATAAGTATGGTAACATGGTTTAGTCATCTGACTTCCTTTTATTTGTTCTATGCTTGGATTTCCTTTGATAATTCAAGGACCTTACTAGCTTAACTTTGTATGTTCAATGAGAACTGTGTTTATTTTCTTTCTTTTTATTTTTTGATGATAGGTGGTATGAACATGGATAAAATCTTTACTAATTAAGATTCTACATAATAGTTTCAGACCTATAGTACTATACACAGTTTAAAATTAATGAGTTGCTTTGGACTATTTTGTTAGACAAATGCAGCTTACAGTGGTAACAAAATTTATTCCCAAAGTATTACTGTCATTTTGTAAAAAGAATGCTTTATTTAAAGTATTTGTTCTGTACAATTCAGATAAACATGTTTATATTACACTTTGTAACTAAAAAATATAATAATCAAATAGGTTAGGATAAGGGGGAATTGAATACATTTGAAAGATATAGGAAAGGGATTTATGGTGAACAGAGGTAATTTATCAAAACATAGCATGTATTTAATACCAAACAAAAAGATATGTCAAATATAATTTTTAAATGTTAGTCTTACTACAATCTTTTAAACTGAAAATAAAATTCAGAATAGTGTTAATACCACAGGAGATTTAATAGAAAAAGAGCTAAAACCTCTTGTGTATTGAGCTTCACATTCAAAACTTACTTTCTCAAATCAATTAATCATGGTTTCCATAGTTTCAAGCAGACAAATATGGATTTTAGACCTGCTGTACTGGACTCCTTAACAAAGATGCTGGCCGCAGAAATCTCAAATAAGTAGAGTCAATAAATTGAATTTCCATTAGCACAGAATCATTGAAGTTTCAATGAAATGTTCTTCTCTAATGGAACTTTTCTTTCTTTAGTCTCTTCTCGAAAAAAAATAAAAATAAGATTCAATGTTTTCTTCTTTACTCATATAGGATATTAATTGTACCAGCAAAGTTCTACCAAAGGTAGAATTGAAGTTTGATTTAAAATAACTGACATCTATTCATTCTTAGTCTCTAAAATATATGCATTATATAAATATATTCCCCATTTTTGTAATTAACACTCTAGATATAAGATAGTATGTAAAATATACTATTTATAAAATATATACAGAAAAAAATTTCCTGTGTAAAATAGTAGGGAAACAAAAAGCACACTTGCCTGTATGGTGTAACCATGATTGATAAAATTGACCAAAGCATGATACTAGCAATTATACTCCGTTGTAAGTCTAGCCTTTAATGGCTGTGACATTAGTCCAATTATTTGTTCATCACACTCATTTCTACTCATAAAAAGTCAGTAAACATGCTTTAATTATAATTTAATTGTAAATGTATCCTTCAAAATTTTGAGTATGATTGATGCAGATGAGAGGCAATAAAATGAATAAAGAGATATAAATGACATTTGTATTATGTTGCTACAATGAATAATAATGTTTTGGATTTTTCATATAGATTCATATTCATTTTTCTTTATTATTATTATTAATTATTATTATCTTTAATTTTCTTACAGTCTAGTCATTACCCCCTTCTGTTCTGCCATCTAACATTTTTTATCCCATTCCTCCTACTTCCTATCTCCTAAAGGATACCTCTATCCCCCACACCCCACCAGACTTCCCTATTCCCTGGGACCTCAAGTCTCTAAAGGGTTACATGCATCTTCTCTCCCTGAGACCACACCAGGAAATCCACCTGCTGTATGTGTTTTGGGGGCCTCATGAGCTAGTATACACTATGGCTCACTGTCTGAGTGATCTCTGGGGTCCAGGGTAGTTTAGATCAGATTGCTGGACTTCGTATGGGGTTGTCCTCCTCATCAGTTTCATACAGATTTCCCCTAATTCAATCACAGGGTTCCCAGGCTTCTATCTATTGATTGAGTGTAAGTATCTGCTTTTGACCTTTTCTACTGTTTGTTGGGCCTCTCAAAGGGCAGCAATGCTAGGCTCCTGTCTGTATCATAGCATCAGTAACAGTGTCAAGCCTTGGAGCCCCCCTTGAAATAGATCCCAAGATGGGACAATCACTGGTCCTCCTTTCTTTCAGTCTCTTCTCAATTTTTGTCCCTGTAGTTCTTTTAGACAGACACGATTCTGGATCAGAGTTTTTGACTGTTTGATGGCAACCCATCCCCCTACTTGCTGCCCTGTCTTTCTTCTGGTGATAGACGCTAAAAGTTCTGTATCCCCACTCTTGGGCATTTCATATAAGGTCCCTTCCTTTGAGGCCTGAGAATCTTCAACCTCCTACTTCCTGAGATTGCCTGTTTTAATTCTTGCTGCTGGTCCTCAGGAATTCACTCATGTTCTCCCCGACCAATACCTGATATTGTACCCCTTTTCCCTTCCCTGTGACCTCTCCCATCCAGATCCCTCCCTCCCTCTGCCCCCCCCCCCCGTCCTGTGATTCCTTTCATCTGCCTCTTTAGTGGGATTAAAGCATCCTCACTTGTACCAGTTGTCTTGTTAACCTTTTTGAGTTCTGTGGATTATTTTTTATTATTCTGTACATTTTGGCTGATATTCACTTATTAGTGAATGCATATTCCTCTGTTCCATAGTGTATCTACTCACCCTGCTAACCTTTTATTTTTATTTTTTTCCTAATCAGCTTTTTTTTTAATGTACCTTTTAGTATAATGATATGCAGACATGACTTACTTAGGATCCTGTCTGAAAATGTTTAAATGATTTCCACAACCTGAAATATTTCCCCAATATTGTTCTAATACTTTTATAATTTCAGATATTACATAGAAGTACTTAATTCTTTTTTTTTAAAGATTTATTTTATTAATATATGTAAGTACACTGTAGCTGTCTTCAGTCACTCCAGAAGAGGGAGTCAGATCTTGTTGCGGATGGTTGTGAGCCACCATGTGGTTGCTGGTATTTGAACTTTGGACCTTCAGAAGAGCAGTCGGGTGCTCTTACCTACTGAGCCATCTCACCAGCCCTTAATTCTTTTTTAAATGAATTTTATATCTAGTAAAATATTAGGACAAGATTTCTTGTTTTGTATATGCATTGTCAAAGTTTAGAGCATAATTTATTGAAAAAGTTTTCTATTAACCAGTGCATATTTTTGTACTTCTGTGGGAAATAAAATCTACTGGCTACAGAAAGAAGGGCATATTTTTAAACGGTATCTTTTTCTCATTCTTTAATGTTTCATTATTTATGGCAAATCATACTTTTAACAGATTTTTTTTAATTAGGTATTTTCTTCATTTACATTTCCAGTGCTATCCCAAAAGTCCCCCTTACCTTCCCCCCCTACTCTCCTACCCACCCACTCCCACTTCTTGGTCCTGGCATTCCCCTGTACTGAGGCATATAAACTTTGCACGACCAATGAGACTCTCTTTCCACTGATGACCAACTAGGCCATCTTCTGATACATATGCAGATAGAGACACAAGCTCTGGGGTGTACTGATTAGTTCATATTGTTGTTCCACCTATAGGGTTGCAGATCCCTTTAGCTCCTTGGGTATTTTATCTAGCTCCTCCATTGGGGGCCCTGTGATCCATCCAATAGCTGACTGAGCGTCCACTTCTGTTAACATATTTTCTTAACAATTTAATGTTATTTATAGGAAAACTAGCCAAAGACAAAATACAGAAACATGTAGACCAGTATTTACTGGTGAGTAGAATATATATTTTTTTCAATAAAATAGTGCCAATCTAAATATTTATACAAAAAAGAGAGTTGTGAAGGAGTAGATACATGTATAAATGCTCAGAAATGAATAAAATGAAAAACAAAAACAAAAACACATAAAACAAAATGCAGATTGAAGCAAACAAACCAAATATACCATACACATAACAACTAAAACAAATGAAGAGGATGCTGAACCAGGATCAATCATTAGCTTTTATTTTCAAATTAGTTTTCTTTTTAATTATTTTGTTAATGTGTTTTTCTGACTGTATATCTTATAACACTAGAATGCCAAATTCTGAAATGGCCAAATGAGAGTTTTGGAACCACTTGAACTGGAATTATAAACAGTTATGAGATACCTTGTAGGTTCTAAGAAGAACAATTCAAACATCACACATTCAAACAACTCGTGTTTTAACTGTGGGGCCTGCTTACAGCCACAACAATAACATTTATTCACAGTAAATATTTTGCTTTAACAAATTATGGTTGAATGGAGCTTACTTCAAAGTAAAAAATTCTTTATGTGCCAGCCATCCTATATCCAATAGAGTGAATGAGAAAAAAAAAGTGTTTCCTCTGAAATTTAGACTAATATAAATATATCAGTACAAGGATTCTTACCTGGTCAACTCACTTAATAATAATTTGAAAATAATAATATGGCAAATCATGTAAATAAATGTGATATAGTATCCCAAAGTATCAAAAACAATATATACCTAAATTTAAAAATACAAGCTTCTCAGACCAAATAATATTACTTGTGTCACAACAATTAAAAAAGAAAGGCCATCATTTAGAACAACAGCAAGAAAATTCCAGAATAGGTGTTAGAGGGAGAACGGTGAAGAAGAAAATTACTTAATTATATTAAAACCATAAAACATAAAAAAATGAAATAAAGGAGTATTTTCTATGTTTACTGATTACATGATATTATGCAGAAAAAAATGTATGTATTCTGTGAAAATATGGTTCAAGCTGACATACAGAAGTAGCAATCTATAAAATCAATATATTAAAGAAATGTTCTCTCATTTTTCCTTATTAATAAAATACCCAAATCAAAATTGATAAAAATAAAATCCATAAAATAAACACATTACTTATAAGTATGAATAAAAGTAAAATACCTATAATGAAATATAATCAATAATCTGAGTCACTATTTTACTAATTATAAATATTATAAAGTATGCAATAATCAAGAGAGTTTTGCTCATATTTAAACATACATTTCAAATAACTATATTATATACACATATATACATATATAATTATATATATATATATATATATACACACACACATACATGCATACACACATATATGAAATGTGAAAATACAGTGCAATCTCCACAAAAATACTAACAATACCTTGCACATATAAAGATAGAACTGCTGTTGGTGAGATGGCTCAAAGAACAGATGTTTTAAGCTGAAAAAATGAGTTCTGTCCCTAGGTTTACATGATAGGAGAAAAATGTCTTTTAAGTTTGTACAACATCACACATTCAAATGTTCAGACACTCAGATGGACACATGCATACACACAAGTGAATGGGATTTATAATAAAACCTGAAGAGTAAAACATTACTATAATTTTTATAGAACTACAAAAGATATAGTGATATTTCTAAAAGGAAAAAATGCTAGGATATCATAATATCTTAGTTTTAAAAGTAAATGCTACAAAAGTATACTCACTAATACATTATCAAACTTGCATACATTTTATGGGCCTATCACATACTAATGTAGTTATTTTTATTATTGTTATGTTTTTAAAATGAGGGGGGAGTGGAAGAGTGAGTAGAGGTGCACCCTCATAAAGGAGTGAGAGAAGATGGGGAATAGGATGGGGGTTGGTGGAAAATTAACCAAGAAACGAGATAGCATTTGAAATATAAATAAATAAAATAATTAATAAAAAATTCAGTCATATTACTTCTCCCCTTCCTTCTTATCTTTCAGGCTGTCCTAGATAATCTCCCTCAAACTCTTCCCCATATTTTAAGGTGATAATTTATATTTGATCATTATTGTTATAATCATATATGTATATGTGTGCCTTGGTAAGTACTCTATTGCTGATAAGAGACACCATGACCATGACAACCCTTATAAAATAAAGCATTTAATTGAGGTTTGCTAATAGTTTCAGTTTAGTCAGTTATAATCCTGGAGGAAGCATGGTGGCATGTAGGCAGACATGATGCTGAAGAACTAGCTATTATTACATGTAGACACAGACACAGCAGAAATAAATATACTTTGGACTTGGCTTGGGCTTTTGAAATCTCAAAACCCACTTCACGGTGACATACTTCCTCTGCCATGGTCACACTTATTCCTAATCCTTCTCAAGACATACTAATCTTTCTCAAGAGTTGCCAGTCTCTGCTGACTAAGCATTCAAATATATACATTAGTATTAGAAATATAATAGTAAATATATTCTTATATGAAAATAAATATGCACTGTGATCTGGAAATCCTAATGCAAAATTGGATGAATGTTATAAAGTAAATAGATGCTAATGAGATATTTTAATAAGTTTGGAGTAGAAAAATACTCAATGTAAGTCTGGCATATCAATGCAAAGCAAAAAAAGGTTTTTAAGTCATCAAATACTCATGGGTTTTTCAAAAGAAGATTCTAAGCAATTTAGATATTCTTACAGCTAATATACATGCTCAAAATATTTACTGTAATAGACTCTTAAAATATTCTAGTTATTATTGATTTCTAAACTATTGAGAAAGGACAAAGGGGGAAACTTAAATAAAACTGTCAGTCGAAAAATTCCAACAAGGGAATTTACATCTAGAGAAAATATTCTCTGGCCTACATGGAGAGATAATATTCCAATTTAGAATTCAATCACCAGGCTAAGGGAGTACACCTCAGTAAGGAAGGACTACCCTAGTAATGTAAGCTTATCTTAATTTATATGCCAAAGACAGGTGGAATAATTACCCTTTAAACTATATGTCAAGTTGATAATCTCCTTTTCTTTGATCATTATTCTTCCATTCACATGTGTTTCTGTGTCTTGTACAGGGTTACTGCTCCTAGACTATTATTTTCTAGAATTTCAGATCGTATTGTGATCTCTGCAACCATGCATCCATGCTGTTTCATCAGTCTGCCTGATTTCCTGAATTGTTCACAAATGTGTATCTTTCCCCTTTCTATGTATATCTAAGTATGATGTCCATAAAACTATGCATTTTTAAAATATTTCTCTAAAGACACCTCTCTGACAAGTGGTTAACCTTGATACCAGTCTAACCAAAATTGTACAGCTTAATTTTCAATCTTTTCTCCATTATCCTACTCTGAGCAGCTGCCAAGTTTATAACTTGCTTGTCCAAAACAATATGGTTCAGTTTAATCATCCTATACTAATTTCTACTTTATCCATTTATAACACTAAATTCTCTTTCTACTTTCTTGAATAGTAACTTCCCAGAAATTTTTTACAAGCTACCAAACAACTGTGCATACTCCAATGAAGCAAGCATATCTAAAATATAAATGCTAACATCCATATATAAAATGAATCATACTGCTTTTCTTTTTCAGATTCTTTAATTTGAATGACTATTTACAGTTCAGGTTAGGTACTGGAGTAAATATATAGAGGGATATCTAACACTAAAGGACCTTTAAAAGGTGATATTAAAACATAGTTCTGGAAAGGTTTCCACATATTACGCAAACATTCAAATTATAATGGGGTTAGGAGTGAATACTTCAACTAGATATCATTTGCTACCAAAATAAACCCTCAAGAACCAGGGACAGGTTGCAAGGTGACATACTTTAAAGTTGTTGACCAGTAGGTTCTCATATATTACACAAGCAGTTCTCATATATTACACAAGCATTACCAGATGTTGCAGGTACGAGTGGTTACCCTCCTCAACTTGAGAGTAAGATGCTATTGCTAAAAGAATCCCATAGGTATGTCACAGCACATGTAGGAATATAGATGGTATTCAACAGAAAGCTTTACTCTACACACACACTGGCTAGATTTTATATTATTAGAAGATACTATATATGCTACTTCAAAAGAAAATTAATAATAAATCTCACCAGCTACAATATGATAGATAAAATAATTACCTGGATAGCACAATATGAGCATGGGAGCAATAGCAGCCTAAATACTATGGGATTAAACAAATACTTTGACTTAAGACTTAGCCTATGAGATGCATGATGTTTAGTTGTGGATCTCTGTGTTAATTTATATCTAATGCACGAAGTTTCTCTGATGTGGGCTCTGTGAAGCACTAATCTATGGACATGTAAGCAGTATGTCATTAGGAATCATTTTAGCATTATATTCATTTGGGAAAATAATAGCAATATGCTTTCCCTTAAGCCCATAGCATATCTAATCTCAGATTTCTCCTCACCAATGATATGGTGCTATGTTTAGAAAAACCCAGTAAACCAGTTAAAAGGTATTGAAATTAATAAAAAGTTCACCAGTGTTTCAGAGTAATTTTTAATACAACTGCAACTGACCTCCGTATACTAGCAATAACAACAACAACAACAGCAACAACAAAAATCCTGAAATAAAGTTATGGAAAAGCCAATACAAAATAAAAATACTCATGTATACATTTATCTACAGAGGAGAACATAATTGACTAAAACTACCAGTTGTTGCTAAAAGAAAAATTAAGAAATAATGGGAAAGAGATGAGATATCCAAAGATCAGAGATATTAACAGTACTAATGTGGAAGTTTGATGCAGAATGATCAGCAAATTCAAGGCAATCTCTATTAAAATTCTGATAATTATTTTTCAGAAGCATAAAAGTTATTTTAAAACATGAACTAGCAATCTTTATACTATATTATAGCCAGTTTTTTAAAACAAATAAATAAAATTAGCATATTGCATTTCCAAATTTTACAAATCAGAAAAAAAGTATGCTAATGAAAAAGTATGGTGCAATCATAAGGAAAGATATGCAGAGTACCAGAATAGAATTGAAAATTTAAAAACTAACCCATGCATCTATTGCCAATTAATTTTTACAAGGTTGACAAGACAACTCAACGATGGAAAAAATAGTCCTGGAATAAATGATTCTGACACAGCATGTGAATGATTACAGTGGAATTTCAAACCATATAGAATCTGACCGTAGGTGATTTAGGAGATAAACACAAGAAGCAGACTAGAAAATCTAACAAAAACAGGAATAATCTCTATAACCTCAGTATTTATAATGGACATGATCTCAAAAGTCCAATTCATATTGCTCAATTCTTATCAAAGAAAATGGTAAATAACACAGATGGTAATTACCACAACTAGACTGTATGCATTGTATGCAAGATTTTGGAGGCTAAAACCTAAACAAATTATCTTTATCAAACTCCTTTCCTCAAGTGCCAGCAATCTATGTGTGAAGATAAGGCAGGAAGACTGTCAAAACCAAAGATGGTGGAGGACTCCAAGACAGAGCAGGACTTGTATATATAACTCAGAGACTCATACACTAATATTTATATACATAACTCATTTATACACATAACTCACATATGAACTCATAGAAATTGTGACAGCAAGCAGGAAACCTGCATAGGTTCAACTCAGACAAAATCCCAGCACTGATAAGAGAAAATGAACACAAAATTGTCACACCTATTCAAGATACTAGTTGCAATGGATGCCTGGTGGGAAAAGGAAAAAAATATTTTGCTCCAATGAAATGTCTCTCGATATACCTATCACACTTCAAGGCAGGTACTATAAATAGAAGTAGTGAGCCATCAAAAGAAGATTCCATTGTTTAAATTTTGTGCAGGGAGGTTTCTTATGGTTTTGTTAAATTTTCATCAATTATTTTATTGTGCTCTGTTTGAGTTTATTTTGATTTTGACTTTACTTTTTGGTTGGTGTTTTGTTTTGCTTTATTTAAAGAAAGAGAATGAGAAAACATAAGGTCTGATTATGAGAGCAGTGGGAACAACTTGTAAAGGAATTGGGAAATTGGAAATAATATAGTCAAATATATTATCTAAACTTTTAATAAAAATTAATAATAAAATCTCAGTGTACAATCTCAGACAGGTATGGTGGTACATGTCTTTAATCCAAGAACCTGAGAGACACAGGCAGCCAGATCTCTGTCAGTTCAGGTTCAGACATGATAACAAAGAAAGTTCCATGACAGCCAGGGCTATAACAGAACTATTGTGACACAATAAAGGTAGACTTAAAAGACAAGATTATAGCAATAAGTATCTTCATTTAAAAAGAAAAATGGAGAAACCTCATATTCAGAGCTTCATTCCATACCTGAAAAATATCTGAAGAAGAAGAAGAAGAAGAAGAAGAAGAAGAAGAAGAAGAAGAAGAAGAAGAAGAAGAAGAAGAAGAAGAAGGAGGAGGAGGAGGAGGAGGAGGAGGAGGAGGAGGAGGAGGAGGAGGAAGAGGAGAGAGAAGAAGGAGGAGGAGGAGAAAGAAGAAGGAGGAAGAAGGAGAGGGAGAGGGAGAGGAAGAGGGAGAGGGAGAGGAGAGGGAGAGGGAGAGGGAGAGGGAGAGGGAGAGGGAGAGGGAGAGGGAGAGGGAGAGGGAGAAATATACCTACTAGCCAAAATAAGTAGATATCAAGAAATAGTTGTTTAGGGCTGAAATCAATAAAATGCAAAGAAAGAAGCAAACCAAAAAAAAAAAAAAAAATACAGTTAATGGAATAACAAGGTATTATTCTTTCTTTCCTCTTTCTTTCTTTCTTTCTTTCTTTCTTTCTTTCTTTCTTTCTTTCTTTCTTTCTTTCTTTCTTTCCTTCCTTCCTTTCTTCCTTCTTTGTTTCCTTCTTTCCTTCCTTCCTTCCTTATCTCTCTTTCTTTCTTTCTTTCTTTCTTTCTTTCTTTCTTTCTTTCTTTCTTTCTTTCCTTTCTTCCTTTCTTCCCTTTTGTAAAAATCAATAAAACAGATAAGCTATTATCTAAATAATGTACTAGAAGAAGATACTCCAAGTAAACAAAATGATATATGAAAGGGGAGACAAAGGAACCAACACTGAGGAATTCCAAAGGATGATATGGAGATGCTTTGAAAAGCTATATTTCTTTTTTTCACTGGATGGTTTTAGTTCTTTATTCTTTTTTTTTAAAGGGAAATAACATTTTTTTAATACACAGAATTTTTGTGTTTTCCCAACTTTCATTTTTTATGTGATATTGTCTTTATATGCATTTCAAATGTTATCCCCTTTCTATTTTCCAATCCAAAAATCCCCTACGCCCTCCCCTTGCTCCCCATCTGACCCACTCCCACTTCCTGACCCTGGTATTCCCCTATACTGGGGTATAGAAAATTGGTTTTCTTTGATTGGTGGATTAGTCCCTAGGAGCTCTGAGGGTACTGGTTAGTTCATATTGTTGTTCCTACTATGGGGCTGCAAACCCCTGGGTACCTTCTCTAGCTCCTTCATTGGGAACCTGTGTTCCCTCCAGTGGATGACAGTGAGTATTCACTCCTCCATTGCTTGTGGGATTGCAAGTTGGTACAACCACTCTGGAAATCAGATTGACAGTTCCACAGAAAATGCCACATAGTACTACCAGAAAATCCAGCAATACCACTCCTGGGCATATGCCCAAAAGGTGCTCCAACTTGTAATAAGGATACATGTCCCACTATGTAAATAGAAGCCATATTTATAATTGCCAGAAGCTGGAAAGATTCCAGATGTCCCTCAACAGAGGAATGGATCAGAAAAAGTGGTAACTTTATACAATGGAGTACGACATAGCTATTAGCTCCTATTTCAAAGATCAAGTGACCATAGGTGTATGGATTCATTTCTGGGTCTTCAATTCTGTTCCATTTATCTACCTGCATGTTTCTGGACCAATAGCATGCAGTTTTTATCACTATTGTTCTGTAATACAGCTTGATGTCAGGTATGATAATTATTCCAGAAGTACTTTTATTGTTGAGAATACTTTACACTATCTCGAGTTTTTTATCATTACAAATGAATTTGTAAATTGCTCTTTCTAACTCTATGAAGAATTGAGTTAGAATTTTGATGGGGATTGTATCAAATCTGTAGATTACTTTTGGCAAGATGGCCATTTTTACTATAATAATCTTGTCAATCCATGAGCATGGGAGATCTTTCCATCTTCTGAGATCTTCTTCAATTTCTTTCTTCAGAGACTTGAAGTTCTTCTCATACAGATCTTTCACTTGCAATGTTAGAGTTACAACAAGGTATTTTTTTTATTATTATTTGTGACTAATATTTATCCTTTTAGGAGAAGAAGGCTACCAATTTTCTGATTTAATTTTATATACAGCTACTTTGTTTAAAAGGTTTAGGATTCCTTTGGTGGAATCTTCGTGGTCATTTAAGTATACTGTTTATTATATCATCTGCAAATAGTGATATTTTGACCTCTTCCTTTCCAATTTCTATCCCTTTGACCTCTTTTTGTTGTATAATTTCTCTGGCAGGACTTCAAGTACTGCACTGAATAGGTAGGGAGGAAAAAAAAAAACAGCATTTTCATCAAATGGTGTGGGTTCAAGTGGAGCTCAGCATCTGGATGAATGCAAATCAATTCATTTGCATCTCCTTGAACAAAGCTCAAGTCTAAGTGGATCAAGAACCTCCACATAAAACCAGATAGACTGAAACTAATAGAAGAGAAAGTGGGGAAGAGCTTAGAACAAGTGGGTACAGTGGGAAATTTCCTGAACAGAATGCTCTAAGATAAAAAAAAAAAAATCAACAAATGAGCCCTCATAAAAGTACAAAGATTCTGGAAGGGAAAGAACTCTGTAAATAGGACAAAATGGCAAACAAAAGATTGAGAAAAAAATATTTACCATCCTTACATCTGACAGAGGGCTAATATCAAATATATACAAAGAAATCAAGAAGTTAGACTCCAGAGGAAAAAAAAATAATCCTATTAAAAATATGGTACAACACTAAACAAAGAATTCTCAACTGAGGGATACTGAATGGCTAAGAAGTATCTAAAGAAATTTTCAGCAACATAGGTCATCAGTTAAGTATAGATCAAAACAACCCTGAGATTCCACATCATACCAGTCAGAATTGCTAAGATCAAAACCACAGGTTTCAGCAGGTGCTGTCGAGGATGTGGAAAAGAGGAAAACTCCTCCATTGCTGGTGGGATTACAAGCTGGTACAACTACTCTGAAAATCTGTTTGGCAGTTCCTCAGAAAATTGGACATAATACTACCAGTATATCCAGCAATACCACTCCTGGACATATACTCAGAATGTGTCCCAACTTGTAATAAGGACACATGCTCTATTATGTTCATAGAAACTATATTTATAATAGTCAGAAGCTGGAAAGAACCCAGATGTCTCTCAACAGAGGAATGGATACAGAAAATATACATTTACACAATGGTGTACTATCCAGCTATTAAAAACAATGATTTCATGAAATTCTTAGGCAAATGGATGAAATTAGAAAATATTATTCTGAGAGAAGTAATCCAGTCACAATAGAACATACATGGTATGCACTAACTCATAAGCAGATACTAACCCAAAATCTCAGAATACCCAAGATACAATTCACAGGCCACGTGTAGCTCAAAAAGAAGGAAGACCAAAGTATGGATGTTTCAGTCTTTCTTAGATGGGAGAACAACATACTCAAGGGGCAAATATGGAGACACAATGTGGAGCAGAGACTGAAGGAAAGGCCTTCCAGAGACTATCTCACCTGGGGATCCGTACCATATACAGACACCAAAATCAGACAGTATTGCATATGACATGAAGTCCTTGCTGACAGGAGCCTGATTTAGCTGTCTCCTGATAGAGTCTGCCTGAGTCTGACAAATACAGCAGCAGCTGCTCACAGTCAACCTTTGGACTGAGCACAGGGTCTCCAATGGAAGAGTTAGAAAAAGGACTGAAGGAGCTAGATGGTTTGCAATCCATAGGAATAACAGCAATATCAACCCACCAGATACTCCTGAGCTCCCAAGGATTAAACCACCAATCAAAAATTACACATGGGTGGACCCAGGGCTCCAGCTGCATATGTAGTAGAGGATGGCCTTGTTGGACAAAAATGGGAGGAGAGTCCCTTGGTCCTGGGAAGGCTTGATGCCCCAGTTTAGGGGAATGCCTGGGCTTGGAGGCAGGAGTGGGTGGGTACGTGGGGGGTGGGGGATCACCCTCAAGGAAGCAGGGAGAGGTAAGATGGGATACAGGCTTTTTGAAGGGGAAACTGGAGAAGAGGATTACATTTGAAATGTAAATAAATAGCTTGGCAGTGGTGGCAAATGCCTTTTTTCCCAGCACTTGGGAGGCAGAGGCAGGCAGATCTCTGAGTTTGAGGCTAGCCTGGTCTATAGAGTTCCAGGACAGCTAGGGATACACAGAAAAACCCTGTCTGGAAAAAAAAAAAAAAACAAAAGAAAAAATATAAATAAATATAATCTCCAAGAAAAAATGAAAAAAAGAAAATCTATATTTCAATAAAGTGAAAAATCATAAAAATCAGTAGATGGATATCTTGTTACCTTGGATGGACAAATGTCAAATCAAGATGAATTAATAATCATACCAACAACCTCTAGTGAAATAGTAGGAATAATCAAAAGGCTTGATAGCCCCCTCTAAAAAACAAAACCAAAAAAAAACAAAAAAACAAAAAACAAAAAAAACAAAAAAAAAGCAAAAACCCAAAACACTGAATGAGGCAGTAGGAAATATCCAAGGAGTGAGCAACAACACAGCAAATATTTTCTTAACACAACAATGATGGGACAGTATCTGAGACCAAATTAATAAATGAGACCTCACAAAACTGAAAAGTTTCTATAGGGCAAAGCAAACATCACATGTTGAAAGATTCAGGCAGGCTAGAGAATGGGAAAATATTTTTATCAACTATGCACACATTAGAGAGCTTATATTCAAGATACATAAAGAAGTAAAAAAAAAAAGGACATCAAGAAAACAAATAACCCAATTAATAAATGGAGCACAAATATAAGCAGAGGGATCTCAAAAGTGGAAAGTCGCATGGCTAAGTCTGATTGTTTTGATAAAAATGGCACTCCATAGACCCAAAGGGAGTGGTAGTATTAGGAGGTATTTACTTTTTAGTAGGTTGACCTTGTTGAAGGAAGTGTGTCACTAGGGGTGAGCTTTGAGTTTTAAGAAGCTCATGCTAAAATCATTATCTCTCTGACTTACTGCTTCCTTGGGTGCAAACTTGGCAGATGGTCCCAAGGTGCCTAGAGGACTCTCCACACCTCATGCTGCCTAGAACAAAAAGGATCTTAGGATCACTAGTGAGTGGAACATTACATCTGTTCCAAAACAATCATGAGGGGTTGGGGACAGCAGGAGAAGGATACATGAAACCCACCTGACCAGCTGTTCAGGTTCCTTCCAGTCCAGCTCTGGGCCACCTTGACCTGGGGCCAATAGGAGAAGAAAGCATGAGCTCCACTCAACAAGCAGCTGGAGTTCATTCTGGTAATAGCTTGTCTAATTTGGTTTCAAACTGTGTGGCCAGCCCCATAGTCCTCAGTGGAGGTACCACTTCCAGTCACTCTAACATGCCCAGGATCTTAGGATCCCAGAATCCCAGGATCCCACGATACCAGGATCTCAGGGTCTGAAAGGAAGCTTGACTGCCAAGAACTCTGATAAACCCAGAATCTCAGAATCCCAGGATCCTGGAATCACAGGATCACAGAGAAAGCTTGACTGTGAGGAGTTCTGACTCAACCAGGATTATAGGAAGGACAGGCTCTAATCAGATATTTTGAAGTCAGGGAGCACTTGAGATAATCAGATGGCAGAAGGCAAGCTTAAGAATAGAAGACACAGACACCAAGGATACTTGGCATCATCAGAACCCAACTCTCCCACTATAGAAATTCCTGATTATACCATCACACCAGAAAAACAAGATATGGAGTCCAGGTCACTACTCATGATGATGATGGAGGACTATAAGAAGGATATAAATAATTCCCTTAAATTAATATAGGAGAACACAGGTAAACAGCTAGAAGCCCTTAAAGAGGAAACATAAAAATCTCTTAAAGAGTTAAAGAAAAACACTACCAAATAGGTGAAAGAATTGAACAAAGCAATACAGTATCTAAAAATGGAAGTAGAAACAATAAAGGTATCACAAAGGGAGGCAGCCATGGAGATAGAAAACCTACGAAAGAAGTCAGGAGTCATAGATGCAAACATCAGCAATAGAATACAAAAGATAGAAGAGAAAATCTCAGGTGCAGAAGACACCATAGAAAACATTGACACAACAATCAAAGTAAATGTGAAATGCAAAAAGATCCTAACCCCCAAATCCATAAAATACAGGCCACAATGAGCAGATCAATCCTAAGTATAAGAAGTAGAGAACAAAGATAACCAAATTAAAGGTCCAGTATATATATATATATATATATATATATATATATATATATATATATATATTCAAAAATTATAGAAGAAAAATTCCACAACAGAACTCCAAATAGTTTGGAACAAAAAAATAAATTATTCCCGTCAGATAATAATCAAAATACCAAATGCACAAAACAAAGAAAGAATATTAAAAGCAGTAAGGGAAAAAGGTCAAGTAACATATAAAGGCAGACCTATCAGAATTGCACCTGACTTATCCCCAGAGACTATAAGAGAAAGAAGATCCTGAGATTTCATACATACCCTAGGAGAACACAAATGCTAGCCCAGGCTACTATAACCAGCAACATTCTCAATTACCATAGATGGAGAAACCAAGGTATTTCATGACAAAACCAAATTTACACAATATCTTTCCACAAATCCAGCCCTTCAAAGGATACTAAAGGGAAATTTCCAAAACAAAGTGGGAAACTAAACTCTAGAAAAAGCAAGAAAGTAATCTTTCAACAAAGCTAAAGAAGATAGTGACATGAACAGAATTCCAACTCTAACAACAAAAATAACAGGAAATAACAATGACTTATCCTTAATATCTCTTAATATCAATGAACTCAAATTTTGAATTCGAGGTTAGCCTGGTCTACAGAGTGAGTTTCAGGACAGCCAGAGCTATATAGAGAAACCCTGTCTTGAAAAACAAACAAACAAACAAAAGATCTAGATGAACAGATTGATTATATAAACAGAACGCAACATTTTGCTGCATACAGGAAACCCAGCTCATGGACAAAGACAGATACTACCTCAGAGTAAAAGACTGGAAAACAATTTTCCAAGCAAATGGTCCCAAGAAACAAGTTGGAGTAGTCATTCTAATATTGAATAAAATTGACTTTCAAACTAAATTTATCAAAAAAGATAAGTAGGGACAATTCTTACTCATCAAAGGTAAAATTTACCAAGAGGAACTCTCAATTCTGAACATCTATGCTCCAAATGCAAGGGCACCTACATTCATTAAAGAAACTTTGTTAAAATTCAAAGCACACATTGCACCTCACACAATAATACTGGAAGACTTTAACACCCCACTTTCATCAATGGACAGATCCTGGAAAGAGAAACTAAACAGAGATACAGTGAAACTAACAGAAGTTATGAAACAAATGGATTTAATAGATATCTATAGAACATTTCATTAAAAAAAAAAAGAAAAGGATATAGTTCTTCTCAGCACCTCATGGCACTTGGCACTTTCTCCAAAATTGATCATATAATTGGTAACCAAAGAGGCATCAACGGGTTCAAAAACATTGAAATAATCCCATGCATCCTATCAGATTACCACAGACTAAGGCTGTTCTTCAATAACAACCTAAATAATAGAAAGCCCAAATACAAGGGCAAGCTGAAGAACACTCTACTCAATGATAACTTGGCCAAGGACGAAATAAAGAAAGAAATTAAAGACTTTTTATAGTTTAATGAAAATGAAGCCTCAACGTACCCTAACTTATGGGACACAATGAAGGCAGTCCTAATAGGAAAACTCATAGCACTGAGGGCCTCCAAAATGAAACTGGAGAGAGCATACAGTAGCATCTTGACAGCACACCTAAAAGATCTAGAGCAAAAGGAAGCAAATTCACCCAAGAGCAGTAGATGGCAGGAAATAATCAAACTCAGGGCTGAAATCAACCAATTGGAAACAAAAAGAGCTACAAAAAGAATCAACTGAACCAGAAGCTTTTTCTTTGAGAAAATAAACAAGATAGATAACTAGAGGCTACATGGAAAGTATCCTGATTAACAAAATCAGAAATGAAAAGGGAGATATGACAACAGAATCTGAGGAAATCCAAAAAAATCATCAGATATTACAACAAATGGTTATACTCAATAAAACTGGAAACCTGGATGAAATGGAAAATTTTCTAGATACATACCAGATACCAAAATTAAATCAGGATCAGATTAAAAATCTAAATAGTCCCATATCCCCTAAAGAAATAGAAATAGTTATTAATAGTTTCCCAACAAAAGAAAAAATGGCCAGGACCAGATGGGTTTAGTGCAGAGTTCTATCAGATCTTCAAAGAACACCTAATTTGAATCCTCCTCAAATCATTTCACAAAGTAGAAACACAAGGTGCTCTACCCAATTTATTCTAAGAAACCACAATTACTCTGATAACTAAACTACAGAAATACCCAACAAATGAGGAGAACTTCAGACCAATTTCCCTTAAGAACAAAGATGTAAAAATATTCAATACCACCCTTGCTAACTGAATCCAAGAACACATTAAAAGGATCATCCATCATGATCAAGTAACCTTCATCCCAGGGATGAAAGGATTGTTCATTAAACAAAAATCCGTCAACATAAACAACTATATAAACAATCTCAAGGACAAAAACCACATGACCATCTCATTAGATGCTGAGAAAGCATTTGAGAAAACCCATTACCCCTTCATGATAGAAGTCTTGGAAAGATCAGAATTTCAAGGCCTATACCTAAAAATAATAAAATCAATATGCAGCAAACCAGTAGCCAACATCAAACTAAATGCTGAGAAACTTGAAACAATCCCACTAAAATCAGGGACTGCCCATTCTCTCCCTACCTATTCAATATAGTACTTGAAGTCCTAGCCAGAGCAATTAGACAACAAAAGGAGGTCAAAGGGAATCAAATTGGAAAGGAAGAAGTCAAAATCTCACTATATATATATATACCCCAAAATTCTACCAGAGAACTCATAAACCTGAAAAACAACTTCAGTGAAGTAGCTGGACATAACATTAACTCAAACAAATCAGTGGCCTTTCTCTACACATAGGAAAAACAGGTTGAGAAAGAAATAAGTGAAACAACCTTCAAAAATAGCCACAAATAATATAAAATAATTTGTTGTGACTCTAACTGAGGAAGTACAAGATCTGTATGATAAGAATTTGAAGTGTCTGAAGAATTAAATCGAACAGGATCTCAGAAGATAGAAAGATCTCCCATGCTCATGGATTGGCAGGATTAATATAATCAAAATGGCTATCTTGCCGAAAACATTCAACAGACTCATTGCAATCCCCATCAAAATTTCAACTTAATTGTTCACAGAGTTAGAAAGAGCAATTTGCAAATTCATCTGGAATAACAAAAAACCTAGGATAGCAAAAACTATTCTCAACTATAAAAAACCTCTGGTGGAATCACAATTGCAGATATCAAACTGTACTACAGAGCAATTGTGATAAAACTGCATGGTACTGGTACATTGACAGACAGGTAGATCAATGGAATAGAATTAAAGACCCAGAAATGAACCCACACACCAATGGTCTTGTGATCTTTGACAAAGGAGCTAAAACCATCCAATGAAAAGAAGACAGCATCTTCTACACTGGCTCAACTTGTGATTAGCATGTAGAAGAATAGGAAATGATTCATTCTTATCTCCTTGTACAAATCTTAGGTCTAAGTGGATCAAGGAACTCAACATAAAACCAGAGACACTGAAACTTATAGAGGAGAAAGTGGGGGAAAGCCTCAAAGACATGGGCACAGGGGAAGAATTCCTGAACAGAACAGCAATGGCTTGTGCTCTAAGATCAACAATCAATAAATGGGACCTCATAAAAATGCAAAGCTTCTGTAAGGCAAAGGGCACTGTCAACAAGACAAAAAGGCAAACAACAGATTGGGAAAAGATCATTACCAATCCTAAATCCAGTAGGGGGCTAATATCCAATATATATAAGCAACTCAAGAAGTTGGACTCCAGAAGACCAAACAACCTTATTAAAATGGGTTACAGAGCTAAACAAAGGACTCTCAACTGAGGAATACCAAATGGCTGAAAAGCAAATAAAAAATGTTCAATATCCTTAATCATCAGGGTAATGCAAATCAAAACAACCTTGAGATTCCACTTTACATCAGCCAGAATGGCTAAGATCAAAAACTCAGGTGACAGCAGATACTGGCAAGGATGTGGTGAAAGAAGAACATTCTTCCATTGCTGGTGGGATTGCAAGCTGGTATAACAACTCTGAAAATCAGTTTCACAGTTCCTCAGAAAAATGGACATAGTACTAACAGGATATCCGGCAATACCACTCCTGGACATATACTCTGAACATGTCCCAACTTGTAATAAGGACACATGTTCCACTATGTTCATATCAGCCTTATTTATAATAGCCAAAACTGGAAAGAGCTCAGATGTCCCTCAACAGAGGAATGGATTCAAAAAATGTGATACATTTACACATGGAGTAGTACTCAGCTATTAAAAATAATGAATTAATGAAATTCTTAGACAAACTGATGGATCTGGAGGATATCATTGTAAGTGAAGTAACCCAGTCACAAAAGAACACACATGATATGCACTCACTGACAAGTGGATATTAGCCCAGAAGCTCAGAATCCTTTTTTAGAAGGGGGAACAAAATACCCATGGAAGGAGTTACAGAGACAAAGTTTAGAGCAGAGCCTGAAGGAAAGACCATCCAGAGACTGCCCCACTTGGGGATCCATGCCATAAACAACCACCAAACCCAGACACAATGGCAGATGACTACAAGAGCTTGCTTACAGGAGCCTGATATAGCTGTCTCCTGAGAGGCTCTGTCAGTGCCTGGAAAATACAGAAGTAGATCCTCATAGTCATCCATTGGAGAGAGCACAGGTCCTCAGTGAGCGAACTAGAGAAAGTACCCAAGGAGGTAAATGGGTTTACAGCCCCATAGGAAGAACATCAATATGAACTAACCAGTACCTCTAGAGTTCCTTGGGACTAATTCATCAATCAAAGAAAACACATGGTGGGATTTGTGGCTCTAGGTGCATATGTAGCAGAGGATGGCCTAGTTGTTCATCAATGGGAGGAAAAACCCTTGCTCCTGTGAATGCTCTATGCCCCAATATAGGAGAATGCCAGTGATAGGAATGAGAGTGAGTGGGTTGGGGATCAGTGGGAATGGGGAGGGGATAGGTTATTTTCAGAGAGGAAACTAGGAAAAGGGATATTTGAAATATAAATAGAGAAAATATCTAATAAAATATATATTACAAAAATAATTATTAAAGGGTCAGAGAATGAAACAGAAGGAGAAGAAGGAGAAGGAGAAGGAGAAGGAGAAGGAGAAGGAGAAGGAGAAGGAGAAGGAGAAGGAGAAGGAGAAGGAGAAGGGAAGGAGAAGGAGAAGGAGGAGAGGAAGAGGAACAGGAAGAGGAAGAGGAACAGGAAGAGGAAAAGAAATAGGAAGAGGAAGAAAGAACTGGCTATGTAGACTAGTCCAGCCTAGAACTCAAAGCAATCTTTCTGCCTTTTCTTCCTGAGTTCTGGGATGAAAGGCATGTGACACAATGCTAGAGTTTCCTCCTTTTTTAAAGTACAAGTACTCTATTGAGACACATGTCATATAGAACAGTAGATTTGTATTTATATAGTAGCTCATTTTCATGTCTTTTCATACATATCCATTGGATATTTGTAGAGCATCAATGTAGAAATTGATGAGAATTTTGCTTGCTTAATTTAGTTTTTCTGACTGGATATCATGAATTGTTCATGTATTTGTCTAGGAGTAACTTATCATTTAAAGTTCTTCCTTTGTAATTATGTGCAGTAACTATATATCACTTCATTTTTCATTAAAATGAGACTCCTCTCTTCATAAAAAGTATTCTCTTCTGTGTTTTCATTTTCTTGATAATCTCTGATTTATAACTATTTTCAGTTTGATAAATGAAACTTTTTAGATGAAATTTCTGTTTTTATTTCATTTATTTTCTTTTAAAATTGACAATAGATTTTTTTTACAGAAAATATATTCTGATCACTATTCCCCATCTCCAAATCTTCCTAGTTCCTCATCACCTCTGGACTTGATATGGTATATATATATGGGCTACATAAAAGAAAGCTTAATCTTTCCTTTGCAAGCACTTGGTAAATGAGGGTAGTTTCTGGGTTAGGAGTAGCTGCTTATGTCCACATCCCCTCTAAGTGCTGGGGCCACCTCTGCCTTAGACCTGTGTAGGCAGAGTGAACGCTGATGTTGTTTCTGCGAGTTTGTATGTGTGTGAATAGTGTTGAGTCTATAAGCCTTTTTTCCCATGGTGTCTTATATCCCCATTGGCTTTAAAAAGCTTTTTGAATCTTCTTCTGCAAAGTTGATCCATAAGTGAAAGAATTGATAGAGAACTCTTATTTAACACCTAAGGTCTAGGTTCTATCATTTTCATGGATCCTCCAGATCCATCCATTTGTCTAAGAATTTCATGAATTCATTTTTTTAATAGCTTAGTTGTGCTCCATTGTATAAAGGTTCATCATTATCATGGATCCTCCAGATCCATCCATTTGTCTAAGAATTTCATGAATTCATTTTTTTAATAGCTTAGTAGTGTTCCATTGTATAAATGTACCACATTTTATGTATCCATTCCTCTGCCGAGGGACATCTGGGTTCTTTCCAACTTCTGGCTATTATAAATAAGGCTGATATGAACATAGTGGAACATGTGTCCTTATTACAAGTTGGAACATATTCTAGGTATATGTCCAGGTGTGGTATTGCTGGATCTTCTGGTAGTACTATATCCAATATCTGAGAAACCTCCAAACTGATTTTCAGAGTGGTTGTATCAGCTTGCAATCCTACAAGTAATGGAGGAGTGTTCATCTTTCTCCACATACTTGCCACCATCTGTTATGCAAAGACATAAGTCTGACTTGTTTTGGGCTTTTCCTGTAGCTCCCTTGGCCAAAAACCTGATTAGTTGTAAGCCATGGCTTTCACAAAAGTTGATGAGAGATGTCAATTTCTGACTTTACTTTCCTAATTATGGCGTGACAGTATTTAGGAGGTTTCTTCCACCCCTTAAATTGTGAATAGTTTTAGCTGTCCTTCCCATGTCCCCTCCTTTTCTTTAACCTTTTCTGTTTAATTATCCTGTTCTACTCATCCACTTTATCCATTAATAACTATATATTCTATTTAAAGTTCCTAAGGAGATCCTTCCCTCATTCCTAATCCAGGACTCTATATCTAGCTTCTATAATTATATTAATACTAATTTGCATATTGAATACTTAACAGTTACATGATTATATTATTATAATATTAATTATGCATTAATATAGTAACATATTATATAAAATATTTATGATTATATTAATATATTGTATCATATATTTAAAATATATTAATTTTTATATTTATTATATTTATATACTATCTTTATTTTATATTTGTAATTTATAATATGCTACATATTATTTATATTTACATACTATAATTACACATTATATTTGTTTTTTTGAAAGTTGTGATCTTTACTTTTTTCATTTCTTAAATTTTATTTTTTCATTGAAAATGAGATTTTTTTATTAAATATCGTTTTTATATATATATATATGTTAAACTTTATCCCCTTTCCTAGTTTTCCCCCTGAAAATCCCCTATAATCCCCTTTCTCTGATCCCCTACAACCCACTCCCATTACAGGCCCTGGCATTCCCCTATACTGGAGCATAGATCCTTCACAGGATCTAGGGCTTCTCCTTACATTGATGACCAACTAAGCCATTCTCTGCTACATACGCTTTAGTTGCTTTAGTTTTCAGTTTCAAACCTCTAGAACTATAATAAAAATAAATATATTTATAAATTACTTAAACTAAGTTATTTTCTAAATTGAGTAAGACACTGTTGGAGGGCTCTTTTAATAGGATGTATGTGCATGAGCAAAAACATTATATATTTATAGGATTCTTGAACATTGGCTCTGAAATAGAATTACTTTTAAGTGATTGCTGTGAACTCATTGTATGTTTAGTCTGCCAGTCACAGAATGGCCTCATGGAAACTAATGTTACAAATGAAATTTAACTTTGCTTTTGTCTTCAAATATTTCCAACTGTCTCTAGAAATCTTTTTTGTTTATTTCTGCTGTTATTATATGAGGAAAAATCATGTACATACCTTGAAAATGGAAAGATCATGTATTTTTACTTTTATCTTGAAAGTTTTTATGATATAGATAAAAATATACTAGTCATGACAAAACCTAAAAAAAAAAAGAGCAAGATAAAAGTAGTACTTTTGTCCTAGAATGATTTCAGAGATTACTGAACCCCTCTTAAGGACTGGAAAGATTCACAGGTAGAGATTCAAGCCATCACCATTCAACTAATAAGATTCACTGATATATTAAGCAGGTATCGAACATTTGGGTGTTATAAAAGCAGAGTTAATGGAAATTAAATGATATGATTAACCTAGATTTGGGCATAGAGTTATTGAATACATGTTTTGATTTCACTGGTTATACAAATTGACACAGAGTCAGGTTCAGGCATGCCAATACTGATGTGGTAAGTGCTTTACTTTCTACAGTGAAAGGTAACAATACTAGATTTTTCTTTTAATTTGAAAAAAAATAAAACAGTGACATTGCTTCACTTTCAGGTGTAACTGATATACTATACCTTTGTCAGAAATTAGTATGTAATAACATTAAGTACTCAATTTTCCTTATACAATACTGTCTATTATTATTACAATACTACCATAGTAATTACAGTTGTTGATTAAAGTGCAATATCCACACCTTTAGACTTATTGGTAGAAGATCCAGCAATACCTCTTCTGGGCATATATCCAGAAGATGCCCCAACCGATAAGAAGGACACATGCTCCACTATGTTCATAGCAGCCTTATTTATAATAGCCAGAAGCTGGAAAGAACCCAGAGGCCCCTCAACAGAGGAATGGATACAGAAAATGTGGTACATTTACACAATGGAGTACTACTCAGCTATTAAAAAGAATGAATTTATGAAATTCCTAGCCAAATGGAAGGACCTGGAGGGCATCATCCTGAGTGAGGTAACCCAATCACAAAGGAACTCTCACAATATGTACTCACTGATAAGTGGATATTAGCCCAGAAACTTAGGATACCCAAGATATAAGATATAATTTGCTAAAAACATTAAACTCAAGATAACGAAGACCACTTTGCCCCTTCTTAGAATAGGAAACAAAACACCCATGGAAGGAGTTACAGAGACAAAATTTGGAAGTGTGACGAAAGGATGGACCATCTAGTGATTGCCATATCCAGAGATCCATCCCATGATCAGCTTCCAAATGCTGACACCATTGTATACACTAGCAAGATTTTGCTGAAAGGACCCAGATATAGCTGTCTCTTGTGAGACTATGCCAGGGCCTAGCAAACACAGAAGTGGATGCTCACAGTCAGCTATTGAATGGACCACAGGGCCCCCAATGGAGGAACTAGAGAAAGCACCCAAGGAACTAAAGGGAACTGCAACCCTATAGGTGGAACAACAATATGAACTAAGTGGTACCCCGGAGCTCTTGTCTCTAGCTGCATATGTATCAAAAGATGGCCTAGTCTGTCATCACTGCAAAGAGAGGCCCATTGGACTTGCAAACTTTATATGCCCCAGTACAGGGGAATTCCAGGGCCAAAAAGGGGGAGTGGGTGTGTAGGGGAGTGGGGGGGGGTATGGGGGACATTTGGTATAGCATTGGAAATGTAAATGAGCTAAATACCTAATAAAAATGGAAGAAAAAAAAAAAGAACATGTCAGAAGGTGAATAAATCCACTTAACAAAGGTACACTTACTTTCTTGTCAGTAAAAAATTTAGAAATTCAATGTGAAAAAGACTACAAAGTAGTCCTTTCCATATTTGTTATGAAGATAGGTCTGACTGATATGTTTGGATGAACATAGTTTTCATTTATGTATGCTTAATATGGAATTCAGTAAGTGACTGAAAGTTTCATAAGATTGAACCCAGAAAAGTATATTTTGATTTTTAGGTGGTCTGGTCTTGTGTATTAACTGTCTGATTTCGAGGACAGCCTGGTCTACAAAGTGAGTTCCAGGACAGCCAGAAGAAGAAAAAGAAAAGAAGAACAACTTCTGGTTGGAACTTCTTGTTGGAACTTCCAGTTGGAAGACAGGTAGGAGAAGAAATTTAGGACTGGAAGTTGGAAGAGACAGACATAGGAAGATGAGGAGAGGAAACAAGCCATGGAGTTGAACTCAGGTTAGTATAAAAAGATAATAAGTTAAGAGATAGTTGGGGAACCATTTAACAAAACTGACAAAGGACAGTCTATACCTATTATAAAACCTAAAATGATTTTTCAATCTTATTCATAAAATTAGAGGGAGATGAAATAAATTCATAGGGTTATCAAGAATTGAGATGGCAACCTATAGCGATATAAGATTTAAAAAGATTTAAGAAAGGAGTACCAACTTATGGCATGTATCCAATCTATATAAAACAAATATTCAATAATTGAATAATTCCAAAAGATTGGAGAGATTAGATTGCAGAAATATTAAAGTCTGGACCTCAATTACAATGTCCAACACTATAGAAAGATGAGGCTTTAATCATAGGAAAACCAGACTCATTGATATTGTGAAGGATCAAGGAATATGTAAAGTTCTATATTCTGAATTAAGAATACAGATTACCCTTCATGATATCATCCTAGAACAATGTACAAAAATCCATAAGTGCTTGGGACAAGTTTGAATAATGGGGTTAAGCTAAATATATGTGTGTGTGTGTGTGTGTGTGTGTGTGTGTATATATATATATATATATATATATATATATATATATATATTTGAGACACAGTTTCTCTGTATAGCCATGGCTGTCCTCGAACTCACTTTGTAGATCAGGGTGGTCTCAAACTCAGAAATCCTCCTGCTTCTACCTCCTGAGGGCTAGCATTAAAGGTGTGTGCCACCACACCCGGCTGAGCCGAATAATTTTAAAGATAACCTAAGTTTCAAATGCCTATTGATATGTCTATGAAAATTCAGTACATCCGTTAAAGGACTGTAAACAAACAATTTCTAAGGATACAGGCTTCTATAATAATAATTCATAAAGGATGTTTCCTGTGTAATATAAAAGATTTTGAAGGATCGTCCTTAAGGCTCATGCATGGAAATCATCCAAAGATATATAAGGCAATTCCTAAGGGGCTTTACTCAAAGCCCAACCGAAAAAAAAATCATAAAAACTGGTTTTTATGGCTTTCATTGTCTCTGGTGAGAAGTCTGGTGTAATTCTAATAGGCCGTCCTTTATTTGTTACTTGACCTTTCTCACTTACTGCTTTTAATATTATTTGTTTTAGTGAAATATCACTTGAGAATATTTTTGTAAAATATGAAGTCTTTAGTTAGACTTGTACATTACAGACTAAAAGTGGAATTTGTGTTGGTTCCCCATTGACAAAAGAATCAAAACACAGAAAAGAGTACTCAAATATTATGCTATAGTGAACTTGCAATAAAAGGCATCTTAATAAAAAAAAAAAAAATCCATGAACCATTTGTTTCCTGTCCATGAAAAAAAAGTCTATTCTGAAAAACAACTAGAAAAATCAAAGCCTATATCTGGG
Source organism: Mus musculus (assembly GCF_000001635.26). Taxonomy (NCBI): domain Eukaryota; kingdom Metazoa; phylum Chordata; class Mammalia; order Rodentia; family Muridae; genus Mus; species Mus musculus. Next base: position 118,276,041 of record NC_000086.7, read on the forward strand.
ATAACCTAAAATCAAGAAAGTGAGGTCACACATACTGTCCTAATTTGAGGCATAGTAGCCATGCTTATAAAGGTTGTGTAAAATTGAATTAAAGAAATGCTTAGGACCAGGCATGGTGATAGGTGTTTAATCCCAGGAGACAGAACCTGTGTTCCAGAGATAAACATCATGTTGGCACCCAAACTTGGTATTATATAAAAATCACCAATCTCATACTGATTTTGAGTACATGAAGAGTTCATGGAAAAGAGCTGAGCTTTGGAACTGTGAGATACCAGGAAATGCCATTACTGAAGTTTCATCCTCATTTGAAGTTGACAGCCCATTACTAAAGGGGACATGCAATGAATTTGAAAGGGTGACATCATAAAGAAAGCCTATGAAATGCTATTAGTGAAGCCTAGTTATAGTGCAAGACCCCAGAATATTGGAGATGCTAGTACCATGGAATGACCACCAATAAGAGTAGCAGCAGTGGAGTGGACTCAACTAGAGCCTGGAGTGCTACAGAGAGTAGAGCTGGAGAATTTGCCCAAGCCCTTTGAAATTGCCCAGAATATCATGTGTGTGTTGAAGACATTGGAACAAGAAGCTGTGAAATTGAAGTTGCCTTGGAGTCCTCAAGATGTTAGAGATACCAGACCCATAGGATACCAGTCAAAGAGAGCTGCTAACTGCCCAAGAGAAATAACTGTTGCAGTCAACAAAGCTAAAAGGATTTGGATATTAGTCATGGAGATGCAGAGTTTGGAAGTTCCTGTTATTTGGTCTTGCTTCAGTTAAATATTCTATTATTATGATGTTTTTGAAGTGGTAATAGTTATCCTGTGATGGTGAAAGTATGTTACCTTCTTTTGAATTTTGATTTTATAAAATATTACAGTTAAGCCATTACATGCATCTCAGAAGAGACTTTGAACTTTGGAATTTTAACACTTTTGAGATTGCTTTAGATTACAGTGCCTTTTGAATTTGGAATGAATGATTTTGCGTTATGCTATGGGTAGTTTTGGTGACCATTAGTCTCTTGTGCTTGTATAATCTTATGTTTCACAATTAATCTTAAGTTTTTTGTTTTATTTTTAAATGTTCAAGGTGTAAAATAATATTTATAGTCTGATGCAAGTTATGATTGGAAAATATTTAACTACAGAATTTTAGGCCCAAAAAGATAAGATAGATAGCAAAATACTTTATTCAAGGTTACCAAATACACATGGACTGGACATTGTGAATGGAATTCTAACCTGGTAGTTTTCATAATTGTTTTTATTGTATATAGCTTATTGATGTTAGAGAAAGAGCCTTTTATTGGACTACATGGAGGAAATTATGAACAAACTCCTGTGTACTGTGTGGAAGAATCACCTGTCAATAAAAGTGTAAAGGACACTAAGCTGATTCAGGATTAGAGGACAGGACTTTGAGCTTGGGACTTCTGGTTGGAAGAGAGTTAGGTGGGAGAAGAAATTTTGGACTGGAACACAGAGGAGAGAGATGTAAGAAGTCAGAGAGATGAAACCAGTCATGTAGCTGAGCTCAAATTTTTAAAAAAAGGGGGGGGGTAATAAGTTAAGAGTTTTCCAGGGATATAGCCTATAAGATATGTGGCCTAGGCATTTGCAAATATTGAGCCTCTGAGGTTTTATTAGGCAGGAGTGGAAAAGCCTGAGGCAATAGGAATTAGGTGAGGGGGTTGTGGGAGCAAATACTGGGAGAGCACTTGGGGGTTAGTATGGAAACCTAATAAAAATAGAAAAATGCATATATTATATATATATTTATTTAATATATATATTATATATATATAATAAAATTGTACAATAATGGGGGAGGCACAATCAAAACTGGCTATCTTTTGCCAACCAATGGGAGCTTCTAGTATATGTACTGAGTTACATTTAACTGAGTTATTGGCCCAAAAGTCTCCTGAGAAATCCAAAATAACCTAGGCTGTTGCCAAGACTACATGTTGCTGTCTACAATCTCATGTCAGTTGCTGAAGAAAACACCTATAATAAATATGGAGAGGTTGAGCTTGTTCTTACATAGAGCCTTTACTCCTTATGTTCCACTATCTTTAATACAGAAAGGTACTTTGCATGCTATCAAAGACTAATGTAAATAACCATACTAGCCACAAATTCTTTATCTAGAAATCTGAAAAAATCATCAAACAAAAAACTATTAGTAATTAAATTTTTGCATTGATTTTACTACAGTAGTTTTCAACATTATGTCTCTACCCAAACTACCATTTATGAAAGTACATGAATATATGGAAAGCCTTGTACTGTTTCTTAATATTTCATGGGTTGCTTCTTTAGACTTAGAATTGTAGAATACAGTAAAGGAAATGACACAATGAGCCCAACTATGTGAAATTGTCTCATTTCCATTCTGCAGCACCAAGCTTGACAAAATGTTAAAATGCCCTTTTGAAGTTTCTTGTAAGTTTGTTACTGCTTTGCTACTATAAGGAGTATTCTCCATGGATATAAGTATGCTCTGATCTAGGAATTAAGTAGTAGTAATAAAAGTAGAGTTTCTCATTGCTATTTATAATGCTATGGTATCAAAATTTCACTTCTTGTCCCTACAATCACATGCTCTACTGATCCATAAGGCTTAATTTAAAAGGAACAAAGTGCTTCTGACAGAAGACAAAATGTATTGACTTGGAAGTCAATTCTTTTACCAGCTTATTCGTAGATGCTTCTAAATCAATAAGTAAAGAAGTAAGTTAATGTGCTGAGTGCTGTAATTAAGTCTAAGTAGTGATGGGACATTAGATTGCAAGTACAGATGGAGAAAGGAGACACTATATATTAAGTCAAGGAGATCCTTGGACTTCTATTTTACCATGCCGTGAGACACTGCAGCAATTAATTTAGACACAAACACTAGTGTTATGAGCTACTCAAAGAATGAATGTTCAATACCCTGTAACCTGAAGGAATGGGAAAATATTTAAAACATGTTGATTTGATAAAAAGATTAACCTGCAAAAAATATTGTGTCTGTTCAAGACTCAAGAACAAGAAAAATCAATATCCTAAATATAAAAAGAAAAGATTAAAAAAGGCTATGAATAAACATTTCTGTACATAGACAAAGAGATAGATAAGAGGTACATGTGATAGGGGAAAGAGTAAGTCATCATTTGATGATGAGGGTATGCAAACTTAATACACAATGAGCTGTCACCTCACTTTAGTAATACCACGTACTTTGCCATTAGGAAAATGCAAAATAGAGGTGCAGTAAGACTACATTCACCATGCACTAGGGTTATCATTTTTAAATGAAGATAAATCAGTATAGTTGTGAAAAAGTGGAGTCTGCATAGATTTCAAATATATCAGACAACTAGGAAAACTGGCATTTTTGTTCCTGTATAAATTAAATAGAATTTTACATAACACAGCAATTACAATTCTATGTAAATACTAAAGGGAACTGAAACCATAATTTCACATAGTATTTGTACACAGATGGTTAAAGGCAGCACTATTCATGGTTACAGAGCTCACATGTTCCATGAGTGAAGAATGGAAATAACCCCCTTTTTTAAAACCAAAAGCAGAGAGACAATTTAACTAAAAGTTAACCCAGAATGTATAAATATCCCAACTATCAGAAATAATTATACAACTCATTTAATGTTCTTTGCCTTGAATTCAGCACGGCATCTCAGATAATATAAAAAACATGGAGGAAAGATAACAGAAAACAAAATTGACTTCATCTAAATTAAAACTATTTGTGAATCAATAAGAAAAAACTTTAAACACTTATAGAATTATAAGCTTATATTTATAATGGTCAAAAACACATACAGGACTGGTGAGAAGGTAACTCAGAGGTTAATGGCATTTGTTACCAAAGCAATATTCTGGGTTCAGTCCCTGGCACTAACAAAGTAGAAGGAATGAATCTAATTTCTCAAATTCTCCTCTGAACTTCATAGACATATATTTACACACACACACACACACACACACACACACACACACTGGATACTCCAAGCTGCTGGAATCCTCTGTTCTCTGACTCCTTATCAGTAAAATTCTAGGCATGTATCACTATGCCTGGCTTTTATGACTACTGAGGATCAACCAATTCAGGTTTTCATGCTTGCATAGCAATAATTTTATTGACAGAGCCGACTCTGCAGTCCTTAGCATGCTTTCTTTCTTTCTTTCCTTCTTTCTTTCTTTCTTTCTTTCTTTCTTTCTTTCTTTCTTTCTTTCTTTCTTTCTTTCTTTCTTTCTTTCTTTCTTTCTTTCTTTCCTTATTTTTGGTAGATTGTGTTTACTGTCCACTTGATTGAATTAACGAATATCTGCTTGTATAGTTTGGAATTTCTAGATACAATAAAAAAAATGAGAGTTCTGATGTCGTAAATAAATTATGCCCTTAATGGAGTTTGGTGAGTGAATTGCTTTTTATTCAATTTGAGTGCATGTTGTAGTGTTTGATTCCATTGTTGTAGTTTCTGTCTCTTGCCTCTACCTATTGATACACTATACAGCTCCTTCCAGTTCAGATTTTATTCCTGTCTCATGGCTACATTGAAAACATATCTATGTTTGTTATATGGATTAAAACAAATAGAGGTGAAATTTTACAAACATAAAAATTAATGTTAGTGAACTGTTTATTGATTTTATAAATTGTACTAGGGTATTTTATTTTCAACTTGTTTTAACTGACATGAAACACTTAAGTCAATGATTATATGGGTTAATGGATATGTCACATTTCAATATATTTGCAAACAATATAAAATAATATTTAGGTTGAGTTACATACATACAGCTTTTCAAGCATGTATAATTTTTATTTTATTTTTTTTCTAAATCCAGCCTGCATGTGGTCTTGCACGCTTTTTATTCCCTGCTGTGGCGGTAGATGCAGTTATGTCTCTGTGTGTTTCGGTCCAGCCTGGTAAGCAATGTAAGTTGAAGGGTAACCTCAGGGTAACATTTTGAGAAACTGCAAATTCTCTGCTCTGCCATTGGATTGTGAATAAATGACTGAACATTTAATAGTAACATCTACCCTAGCCTGATCTAATTTTGATCTCTGGAATCCACTAAAGATAGGAGATGAAAATTCAACTCTTCAGGTGCTCTCTAACCTTCATATATACATCAGGAAGACCTGTGCAATACTAACAAGCAAAAGCTGACACCATTGCATACACTAGCAAGATTTTGCTGAAAGGACCCAGATATAGCTGTCTCTTGTGAAACTATGCTGGGCCCTAGGAAACACATAAGTGGATGCTCACCGTCAGCTATTGGATGGATCACAGGGCCCCCAATGGAGGAGCTAGAGAAAGTACCTCAGGAGCTAAAGGGAACTGCAACCCTATAGGTGGAACAACATTATGAACTAACCAGTACCCAGGAGCTCTTGTCTTTAGCTGCATATGTATCAAAAGATGGCCTAGTCGGCCATCACTGCAAAGAGATGCCCATTGGACTTGCAAACTTTATATGCCCCAGTACAGGGGAACGCCAGGGCCAAAAAGGGGCAGTGGATGGGTAGGGGATTGGGGGGGTGGGTATGGGGGACCTTTGGGATAGCATTGAAAATGTAAATGAGGAAAATACCTAATAATAATAATAAAGTGTTCTTTAAAAATTATATATGTATATATACATATCTATTTGCATATATAATTATATAAATAATATAATATATAATGATATGTATAATATATCACAGAAAGTACTACAATCTATAGCCTGCTACAGAAATACATAATTGACAAAGAGTAAAATGACACAATTTAGTTTTAGATTATTTTGCCTAAGTCATTAATATAACAAAAATATCAACCAGCATTTGCTTAGGCTTACATTTTGTTCCTTGTGGTAGAATCTCATATAGCAAGGTATTCCTGGACTTGATGTGTAGTTGACAATGGTCCTAGATTTCTAATTCTCCTGTCTATAATTCCTGAATGTTTGAATTACATCTGCACACCACTAACTTCTCTTTCTTAACTACATTTTATGCTAATAAAATAAGTTAGTCTGGAGTTAGAGAAGTCAAAAAATGAAGCAAGGAAGTATTCATGGAGAATCATTCAGCCATTTTAGAATTCTCATATCACTGTGGTGCATCCATTTTATGCTTTATAATTTGGTGCTCGTGTACAGAGAAATTAAGGGTACTTTGAAGTTTGCCTTCAAAGAATATCAGAGAAATAGTTAAGTACATTTATGTCCTCAGAAACTAAAAGTTTCAAAATAATTGATGCAATAGAGATAAACAGGCATACAGAGATCAATTTTATACACTTAGTGAAGAAATTAGCTAGTTTCTAAGGAGATTTGTATTGATAGTCATTTTGCATACTCTTTTTGTAGTGAAGAGCTTTTGAAATTAAAGTAGTCAAACAGGCAAGGAGTACAGGATGAATAGCATACTTATGAGTTGTTAAAATATGAATTAAGAGGTGAAAGGAAATATGAGATGTACTTCTAAATTTTGTCTCTTTGAAATAAATAGTGCCAAGGACCAGCCTCAGCTTGGAGAGGGGTTCTGAGAAAGGGATGTTTGAGAGTAGCAAAACAAACAACTTGAAGTCACATCGTGGGTAGCAAGGTGACAGCAATGTTCTGTTTGAGACAGGTTTCAGATTCTCTCTGTCTCTCTCTGTGTCTCTCTGTCTCTGTAATTTTGTCTCTCTGTCTGTCTGTCTCTGTCTCTGTGTGTGTGAGTGTGTGTATTTTCTCGAGACAGATTTCCAGTCTTTTATTTACATATAAATTCAGTTATTACCCCAGGTTCCCTTTTGATTATCCCATGAATCAGCATTCTGTGACCCCAGCCCGTTCATTATTAGAAAGATACAGCAAGTACATTTTTTAACATTTCAGAAATATTCAGAGATCTGCCTACCTTTGTTAAATACAAACAAAAAGTTAGCTGGGTGGGACCCCCCACACACCCACATTACCATTTCTACCATGCCTGGTCCTAGACCTAAATTCCCTCTGTCTTAGGCTAACTTTGAACGAAGGAATATGAATGTCTTTGTATCTTTCTGACAAGCTGCTTCATAGTACAGTTGCTTCTGTTGTTCAAAGTCTGTGAAGTCCATAATATTATTCATATTATACCCTTATATTTTGCATAGTTGAGAAATTATATGTTTTTGAGCTCATAATTTTCAAAGTTCTTTCTCACAACCATAAGGACTGTCCTCAAGGTCATGGCATTCTACAATTTTCTTGAGACAATAACCACATCCTCATCTCCTGGACTCATGCTGTCTCTGATTATCATGGAGTCATTACTGTTGGCAGAGAGGACATTCCTCAAAGGAGGAACATGAAACTATGTACATTATTAAACAATCAAGCCTTACAACCACAGCAACCATCAACACTTAGGACCCATGTCATGCAGGCTCTGTTCCAGGGGTGGGAACCATGTCACATCATGCTATCCCTACCATGGCCTGGCTGGACTTGGCAAAATCGTAGCATGTATTAAATCTAATTTTTACCATTTTTGTTTTGTTTTAAAAGTGAAAGATATATTTAATCAAACTTAAATTTTTCTAAGATATTTATAATGGGTATCACAATAACTTTGATATAGTTCATCTAATTAAATATATCTTAAAATGTCTTAAAATTAAGTTTTCCTTAAACATGTATAAAGCAATATGTATTGTGAGTGTACTACATTTACTGTATACATTTATTTAGCAGATTTCATGATGTCCACTCTAATTTCATACAAAATATAAAGCAAGCCACAATAGATTTCTTCATACAAAAGATGGTTTTGCAGCTGGAGCTATGGCTTAGTCATTGAGAGTGCTTGGTGCTCAGAATCACTATCTAGCATCTGATAACTGTCTACAATTCTTTCCAAAGGTATCCAATTACATCTTCTGGCCTCTGTGGGTATCTAAATATTTGGGGTACACATACATACACTCAGTCAAACACATACAAATAAAATAAACAGATCTTTAACATGTTGATTCCCTGATTTTTAAAATCAACCCTGAATTTCTGCTACTTCTTTTATGAAGAATTAAAGTATAATAAAAAATATGACTTCTTATTAAAAATATTGTTACTCAGAGTATATAAAAATGAAATGAAATTTAAAACATAACATGTATATCATTTTATTATAAATAAAACACATAAAACACATGAATATATTTACAATTGGCCAAAATAGCCAAAAGTCATGTGAATATTCACGTGAAATCTATAGATATTTGAAATAAAAACAAAGAAGTTATATAGATGTAGAAATTAAAGGTGCCCTTGTGTATGATAGAAATTAGCTACTATGCCCAATTTATGTCTTCTCTACATAACATCCCATTTGTAGTCCTCCACATTGTCCCTGTTAAAAATGCTGACCTAGGAATAAAGCAAAAATTATTGGCTTCCAGTTTCTTATGAAATTCCAGAGAACTATATACTATATACTTATATGACAAAAGCAATCAAGAGTATTTGATTTACTATAGCTAAATTTGATGCATCCATTAGTGATCTAAAATATACCTTGGCAAAGTTTATTTATATCCATAGTAGACACTAAACTAAACCATTTTACAGTTTGTTAAAGTAGTCTATGCATCCTCTATGACTATTTTTTCAAGCATCTGAAAAATTATAGTTCCATTAATAGAAGTAGCAGAAAAAAAAATGTTTGATAAATGGGCAAATCAATGAACAGTAAAACAAATATCAAGACTTTTTTTTTTTTTTTTTTTTTTTTGCATGTGTAGATTGTAATACACATAGTAACCCACATCCCCAGGCAGAGGAGGGAAATTCACAGAAAGGCTAGATGTAGTAAACTAAAGATCTAATGGAGGTTTTGTCAGGGAAAATCATACCTGGAGGAGAAATCAAGTAGGTTGTATAAGTCGGGATTGGGGTAAGGAACAAGGGATAATGATCTGAGGAACTACCTATCTCATCTCATTTCTCTAACCAAATATGGTAGAAAAATGTTTCTGGGAAAAACCCATTTTCAATATATTTAGCAACAATTTAGCATTTGACCTAAAATTATAAGTATTTTGTCTATATGTACATGTGTAGAATTTGTGTGCCTGGTATTACAGAGACCAGAAAAATATGTCAGAAATGTTGGAGCTAGAGGTTATGTAATTTTGAGATGTCTGTGGGTGCTGGGAACCAAACAAAGGTTGACTATAAGAGATGCAAGTAGTATTCACTACTGATATATCAGTCTAGCTCATCATTCAGGGTTTTGTTAACACACAAACACACACACACACACATAGAGACACACACAATTTAGTTTTTATTCTCAAGTCACTAACCACATTCTCCTTTGTTTTGTCTGCCCTTGGATCAGATTTTGAAAGTAGAACATCCATCTCTTGATATCCTTCTAATGTATAATTATAAGTGTTTAAGTACAAATAAATCATTATATAAAAATCAAAAAAGCATAATATTTTTTAATATATTTGTAAGGTATTTTCCTCATTTACATTTCCAATGCTATCCCAAAATCCCCCATACCCTCCCCCCCAATTACCTGCCCACCCACTCCCACCCTTTGGTCCTGGAGTTCCCCTGTACTGGGGCATATAAAGTTTGCATGTCCAATGGGCCTCTCTTTCCAGCAATGGCTGACTAGGCCATCTTTTGATACATATGCAGCTAGAGTCAAGAGCTCAGGGATACTGGTTAGTTCATAATGTTGTTCCACCTATAGGGTTGTAGATCCCTTTAGCTCCTGGGGTACTTTCTCTAGCTCCTCCATTGGGAGCCCTGTGATCCATCCAATAGCTGACTGTGAGCATCCACTTATGTGTTTCCTAGGGTCCAGGATAGTTTCACAAGAGACAGCTATATCTGGGTACTTTCAGCAAAATCTTGCTAGTTTATGCAATGGTGTCAGCGTTTGGAGGCTGATTATGGGATGGATCCCTGGATATGGCAGTCTCTAGATGGTCCGTCATTTTGTCTCAGCTCCAAACTTTGTCTCTGTAACTCCTTCAATGGGTGTTTTGTTCCCAATTCTAAGTAGGGGCAAAGTGTCCAAACTTTGGTCTTCGTTCTTCTTGAGTTTCATGTGTTTTGCACATTGTAACTTATATCTTGTGTATGCTAAGTTTCTGGGCTAATATCCACTTATCAGTGGGTACATATCATTTGAGTTCTTTTGTGATTGGGTTACCTCACTCAGGATAATGCCCTCCACGTCCAACCATTTGCCTAGGAATTTCATAAGTTCACTCTTTTTAATAGCTGAGTAGTACTCCATTGTGTAAATGTACCACATTTTCTGTATCCATTCCTCTGTTGAGGGCCATCTGGGTTCTTTCCAGCTTCTGGCTATTATACATAAGGCTGCTATGAACATAGTGGAGCATGTGTCTTTCTTACTAGTTGGAACATCTTCTGTATACCCAAGGAGAGTTATTGCGGGTTCCTCAGTAATACCATGTCCAATTTTCTGAGGAACCACCAGTCTGATTTCCAGAGTGGTTGTACAAGCTTGCAATCACACCAACAATGGAGAAGTGTTCCTCTTTCTCCATATCCTTGCCAACATCTGCTGTCACCTGAATTTTTGATCTTAGCCATTCTAACTGGTGTGAGGTGGAATCTCAGGGTTGTTTTGATTTGCATTTCCCTGATGATTAAGGATGCTGAACATTTTTTCAGGTGCTTCTCAGCCATTAAGTATTCCTCAGGTGAGAATTCCTTGTTAAGCTCTGCACCCCATTTTTAATGGGATTATTTGATTTTTTGGAGTCCACCTTCTTGAATTCTTTACATATATATTGCATATTAACCCCCAATCTGATTTAGGATAGGTAAAAATCCTTTCCCAATCTGTTGGTGGCCTTTTTATTTTATTGGCAATGTCTTTTGTCTTACAAGAGCTTTGCAATTTTATGAGGTCCCATGTGTGGATTCATGATCTTACAGCACAAGCCATTACTGTTCTATTCAGGAATTTTTTTCCCCTGTGCCCATGTCTTCGAGGCTTTTCCCCACTTTCTCCTCTATAAGTTTCAGTGTCTCTGGTTTTATGTGGAGTTCCTTGATCCACTTAGATTTGACCTTAGTACAAGGAGATAGGAATGTATCAATTCTCATTCTTCTACATAATAACCAGCAGTTGTACCAGCACCATTTGTTGAAAATACTGTCTTTTTTCCACTGGATGGTTTTTGATCACTTGTCAAAGATCAAGTGACCATAGTTGTGTGGGTTCATTTCTGAATCTTCAATTCTATTCCATTGGTCTACTTGTCTGTCACTATACCAGTACCATGCAGTTTTTATCACAATTGCTCTGTAGTACAGCTTTAGGTCAGGCATGGTAATTCTCCCAGAGGTTCTTTTATCCTTGAGAAGCGTTTTTGCTATCCTAGGTTTTTTGTTATTCCAGATGAATTTGCAGATTGCCCTTTCTAACTCATTGAAAATTTGAGTTAGAATTTTGATGGGGATTGCATTGAATCTGTAACTTGCTTTTTGCAAGATAGCCATTTTTACTATATTGATCCTGCCAATCCATGAGCATGGGAGATCTTTTCATCTTCAGATATCTTCTTTAATTTCTTTCTTCAGAGACTTAAAGTTCTTATCATACAGATCTTTTACTTCCTTAGTTAGAGTCATGCCATGTTATTTTATATTATTTGTGACTATTGAGAAGGGTGTTGTTTCCCTAATTTTTTTCTCAGCCTGTTTATCCTTTGTGTAGAGAAGGTCATTGGCTTGTTTGAGTTAATTTTTGTATCCAGCTACTTCACTGAAGCTGTTTCTCAGGTTTAGGAGTTCTCTGGTGGAACGTTTATGGTCACTTATATATACTATCATATCATCTCCAAAAAGTGATATTTTGACTTCTTCCTTTCCAATTTATATTCCCTTGATCTCCTTTTGTTGTTGAATTGCTCTGGCTAGGACTTCAAGTACAATGTTGAATAGGTAGGGAGAAAGTGGGCAGCCTTGTCTAGTCCCTGATTTTAGTGGGAATGTTTCCAGCTTCTCGCCATTTACTTTGATATTAGCTACTGGTTTGCTCTAGATTGCATTTATCATGTTGAAGTATGGGCCTTGAATTCCTGATCTTTCCAAGACTTTTATCATGAATGGGTGTTGGATTTTTTCAAATGCTTTCACAGCATCTAACAAGATCATCATGTGATTTTTGACTTTGAGTTTGTTTATATAGTGGATTACAATGATGGATTTCCATATATTGTTTAATATATATATATATATATATATATATATATATATATATATATCCCTGCATCTCTTGCGTGAAACCTTCTTGGTCAGGATGGAAGTTTGTTTTGATGTGTTCTTGGATTCAGTTAGAGAGAATTTTATTGAGGATCTTTGCATCGATATTCATAAGGGAAATTGGTCAGAAGTTCTCTATCTTTGTTGGGCCTTTCTGTGTTTTTGGTATCAGAGTAATTGTGGCTTCATAGAGTGAGTTGGGTAGAGTACCTTCTGTTTCTATTTTGTGGAATAGTTTGTGAAGAACTGAAATTAGATCTTCTTTGAAGGACTGATAGAACTCTGCACTAAACCCATCTGGTCCTGGGTTTTTTTTTTTTTTTTTTTTTTTTTTTTTTTTTTTTTTTTTGGTTAGGAGACTATTAATGACTGCTTCTATTTCTTTAGGGGATATAGGACTGTTTAGATCATTAACATGATACTGATTTAACTTTACTACCTTGTATCTGTCTAGAAGTTTGTCCATTTAATCCAGGTTTTCCAGTTTTGTTGAGTATAGCCTTTTGTAGAGGATCTGATGGTGTTTTGAATTTCTTCAGGATCTCTTGTTATATCTCCCTTTTCATTTCTGATTTTGTTAATTAGGATACTGTCTCTGTGCTCTCTAGCGAGTCTGGCTAAGGTTTTAGCTATCTTGTTTTTTTTCTCAAAGAACCAGCTCCTCCTTTGGTTGATTCTTTGAATAGTTCTTGTTTCCACTTGGTTGATTTTGCCCCTGAGTTTCATTATTTCCTGCCATCAACTCCTCCTGTGTGAATTTGCCTCTTTTTGTTCTAGAGATTTTTGGTGTGTTGTCAAGCTGCTTGTGTGCTCTCTCTAGTTTCTTTTTGGAGGCACTCAGAGCTATGAGTTTTCCTCTTAGAAATGCTTTCATTGTGTACCATAAGTTTGGGTATGTTGTGACTCCATTTTCATTAAACTCTAAAAAGTCTTTAATTTATTTCTTTATTTTTCCCTGACCAAGTCATCATCGAGAAGAGTGTTGTTCAGTTTCCATGTGAATATTGACTTTGTATGATTTATGCTGTTATTAAAGATCAGCCTTACAAGGACGGAAATCACGCCCTAGAACAAGCAAGAAAGTTAATCCCTCAACAAACCAAAAAGAAGATAGCCACAAGAACAGAATGCCAACTCTAACAACAAAAATAAAAGGAAGCAACAATTACTTTTCCTTAATATCTCTTAATATCAATGGACTCAATTCCCCAATAAAAAGACATAGACTAACAGACTGGCTACACAAACAGGACCCAATATTCTGCTGCTTACAGGAAACACATCTCAGGAAAAAAGACAGACACTAACTCAGAAAGAAAGGCTCGAAAACAATTTTCCAAGCAAATGGTCTGAAGAAACAAGCTGGAGTAGCCATTCTAATTTTGGATAAAATCGACTTCCAACCCAAAGTTATCAAAAAACACAAGGAGGGACACTTGATACTCATCAAAGGTAAAATCCTCCAAGAGGAACTCTCAATTCTGAATATCTACACTCCAAATGCAAGGGCAGCCACATTCATTAAAGACACTTTAGTAAAGCTCAAAGCACACATTGCACCTCACACAATAATAGTGGGAGACTTCAACACACCACTTTCATCAATGGACAGATTGTGGAAACAGAAACTAAACAGGGACACAGTGAAACTAACAGAAGTTATGAAGGAAATGGACCTGACAGATATCTACAGAACATTTTATCCTAAAACAAAAGGATATACATTCTTCTCAGCACCTCACGGGACCTTCTCCAAAATTGACCATATAATTGGTCACAAAACAGGCCTCAACAGATACAAAAATATTGAAACTGTCCCATGTATCCTATCAGATCACCATGCACTAAGGCTGATCTTCAATAACAACATAAATAATGGAAAGCCAACATTCACGTGGAAACTAAACATCACTCTTCTCAATGATACCTTGGTCAAGGAAGGAATAAAGAAAGATTATAAAGACTGTTTAGAGTTTAATGAAAATGAAGCCACAACATACCCAAACCTATGGGACACAATGAAAGCATTTCTAAGAGGGAAACTCATAGCTCTGAGTACCTCCAAGAAGTAACGGGAGAGAGCACATACTAGCAGCTTGACAACACATCTAAAAGATCTAGAAGAAAAGGAAGCAAATTCACCCAAGAGGAGTAGAAGGCAGGAAATAATCAAACTCAGGGGTGAAATCAACCAAGTGGAAATAAGAAAAACTATTCAAAGAATTAACCAAACGAGGAGTTGGTTCTTTGAGAATATCAACAAGATAGATAAACCCTTAGCTAGACTCACTAGAGGGCACAGGGACAAAATCCTAATTAACAAAATCAGAAATGAAAAGGGAGACATAACAACAGATCCTGAAGAAATCCAAAACACCATCAGATCCTTCTACAAAAGGCTATACTCAACAAAACTGGAAAACCTGGACGAAATGGACAAATTTCTGGACAGATACCAGGTACCAAAGTTGAATCAGGATCAAGTTGACCATCTAAACAGTCCCATATCGCCTAAAGATGTAGAAGCAGTTATTAATAGTCTCCCAGTCAAAAAAAGCCCAGGACCAGACAGGTTTATTGCAGAGTTCTCTCAGACCTTCAAAGAAGATCTAATTCCAGTTCTGCACAAACTATTTCACAAAATAGAGGTAGAAGGTACTCTACCCAACTCATTTTATGAAGCCACTATTACTCTGATACCTAAAGCACAGAAAGACCCTACAAAGATAGAGAATTTCAGACCAATTTCTCTTATGATTATCGATGCAAAAATCCTCAATAAAATTCTTGCTAACCGAATCCAAGAACACATTAAAGCAATCATCCATCCTGACCAAGTAGGTTTTATTCCAGGGATGCAGGGATGGTTTAATATACGAAAATCCATCAATGTAATCCATTATGTAAACAGACTCAAAGACAAAAACCACATGATCATCTCGTTAGATACAGAAAAAGCATTTGACAAGATCCAACACCCATTCATGATAAAAGTATTGGAAAGACCAGGAATTCAAGGCCCATACCTAAACATGATAAAAGCAATCTACAGCAAACCAGTAGCAAAGATCAAAGTAAATGGAGAGAAGCTGGAAGCAATCCCACTAAAATCAGGGACTAGACAAGGCTGCCCACTTTCTCCCTACATTTTCAACATAGTACTTGAAGTATTAGCCAGAGCAATTCGACAACAATAGGAGATCAAGGGGATAAAAATTGGAAAAGAGGAAGTCAAAATATCACTTTTTGGAGATGATAAGATAGTATATATAAGTGACCCTAAATATTCTACCAGAGAACTCCTAAACCCGATAAACAGCTTCGGTGAAGTAGCTGTATATAAAATAAACTCAAACAAGTCAATGGCCTTTCTCTATACAAAGAATAAACAGGCTGAGAAAGAAATTAGGGAAACAACACCCTTCTCAATAGTCACAAATAATATAAAATATCTCGGTGTGACTCTAACTAAGGAAGTGAAAGATCTGTATGATAAAAACTTCAAGTCTCTGAAGAAAGAAATTAAAGAAGATCTCAGAAGATGGAAAGATCTCCTATGCTCATGGATTGGCAGGATCAACATTGTAAAAATGGCTATCTTGCCAAAAGCAATCTACAGATTCAATGCAATCCCCATCAAAATTCCAACTCAATTCTTCAACGAATTAGAAGGAGCAATTTGAAAATTCATCTGGTATAACAAAAAACCTAGGATAGCAAAAAACTCTTCTCAAGGATAAAAGAACCTCTGGTGGAATCACCATGCCTGACCTAAAGCTTTACTACAGAGCAATTGTGATAAAAACTGCATGGTACTGGTATAGAGACAGACAAGTCGACCAATGGAATAAAATTGAAGACCCAGAAATGAACCCACACACCTATGGTCACTTGATCTTCGACAAGGGAGCTAAAACCATCCAGTGGAAGAAAGACAGAATTTTCAACAACTGGTGCTGGCACAACTGGTTGTTATCATGTAGAAGAATGAGAATCGATTCATACTTATCTCCTTGTGCTAAGGTCAAATCAAAGTGGATCAAGGAATTTCATATAAAACCAGAGACACTGAAACTTATAGAGGAGAAAGTGGGGAAAAGCCTTGAAGATATGGGCACAGGGGAAAAATTCCTGAACAGAACAGCAATGGCTTGTGCTGTAAGATCGAGAATTGACAAATGGGACCTAATGAAACTCCAAAGTTTCTGCAAGGCAAAAGACACCGTCAATAAGACAAAAAGACCACCAACAGATTGGAAAGGATCTTTACCTATCCTAAATCAGATAGGGGACTAATATCCAACATATATAAAGAACTCAAGAAGGTGGACTTCAGAAAATCAAATAACCCCATTAAAATATGGGGCTCAGAACTGAACAAAGAATTCTCACCTGAGGAATACCGAATGGCAGAGAAGCACCTTAAAAAATGTTCAACATCCTTAATCATCAGGGAAATGCAAATCAAAAAAACCCTGAGATTCCACCTCACCCCTGTCAGAATGGCTAAGATCATAAATTCAGGTGACAGCAGATGCTGGTGAGGATGTGGAGAAAGAGGAACACTCCTCCATTGTTGGTGGGATTGCAGGCTTGTACAACCACTCTGGAAATCAGTCTGGCGGTTCCTCAGAAAATTGGACATAGTACTACAGGAGGATCCAGCAATACCTCTCCTGGGCATATATCCAGAAGATGCCCCAACTGGTAAGAATGACACATGCTCCACTATGTTCATAGCAGCCTTATTTATAATAGCCAGAAGCTGGAAAGAACCCAGATGCCCCTCAACAGAGGAATGGATACAGAAAATGTGGTACATCTACACAATGGAGTACTACTCAGCTATTAAAAAGAATGAATTTATGAAATTCCTAGCCAAATGGATGGACCTGGAGGGCATCATCCTGAGTGAGGTAACACATTCACAAAGGAACTCACACAATATGTACTCACTGATATGTGGATATTAGCCTAAAACCTAGGTTACCCAAGATACAAGATACAATTTGCTAAACACATGAAACTCAAGAAGAATGAAGACTAAAGTATGGACACTATGCCCCTCCTTAGAATTGGTAACAAAACACCCATGGAAGGAGTTACAGAGACAAAGTTTGGAGCTGAGATGAAAGGATGGACCATGCAGAGACTGCCATATCCAGGGATCCACCCCATAATCAGCTTCCAAACGCTGACACCATTGCATACACTAGTAAGATTTTATCGAAAGGATCCAGATGTAGCTTTCTCTTGTGAGACTATGCCGGGGCCTAGCAAACACAGAAGTGGATGCTCACAGTCAGCTAATGGATGGATCACAGGGCTCCCAATCGAGGAGCTAGAGAAAGAACCCATGGAGCTAAAGGGATCTGCAACCCTATATGTGGAACAACATTATGAACTAACCAGTACCCCGGAGCTCTTGACTCTAGCTGCATATGTATCAAAAGATGGCCTAGTCGGCCATCACTGGAAACAGAGGCCCATTGGACACACAAACTTTATATGCCCCAGTACAGGGGAACGCCAGGGCCAAAAAGGGGGAGTGAGTGTGTAGGGGAGTGGGGGTGGGTGGATATGGGGGACTTTTGGTATAGTATTGGAAATGTAAATGAGCTAAATACCTAATAAAAAATGAAAAAAAAAAGATCAGCCTTAGTTCATGGTGATCTGATAAGATGCTTGGGACAATATCAATATTTTTGTATCTGTTTAGGCCTGGTTTGTGACCAAGTATATTGTCAATTTTGGAGAAGGTACCATGAGGTGTTGAGAAGAAAGTATATCCTTTTGTTTTAGGATAAAATATTCTGTAGATATCTGTTAACTCCATTTGTTTCATACCTTCTATGAGTTTCACTATGTCCCTGTTTTGTTTCTGTTTCCACGATCTGTCCATTGATGAAAGTGGTGTGTTGAAATCTCCCACTATTATTGTTTGAAGTGCAATGTTGGCTTTGAGTTTTACTAAAGTTTCTTTAATAAATGTGGCTGCCTTTGCATTTGGAGCATAGATATTCAGAATTGAGAATTCCTCTTGGTCGATTTTACCTTTGATGAGAATGATGTGTCCCTCTTTGCCTTTTTTCATAACTTTGGGTTGGAAGTCATTTTTATTCAATAGTAGAATGGCTACTCCAGCTTTTTTCTACAGAACACTTGCTTGCAACATTGTTTTCCAGCCTTTTGCTCTGAGGTAGTGTCTGTATTTTTCTCTGAGATTGGTTTTGTGTAAGCAGCAAATTGTTGGATCCTGTTTGTGTAGCCAATCTGTTAGTCTATGTCTTTTTATCGGGGAGTTGAGTCCAATGATATTAAGAGATATTAAGGAAAAGTACTTGTTGCTTCCTATTATTTTTGTTGTTAGAGTTGTCATTCTGTTCTTGTGGCTATCTTCTTTTAGGTTTGTTGAAGAATTACTTTCTTGCTTTTTCTAGGACATGGTTTCCATCCTTGTGTGTTTTTTTTTTCCTGCTATTATCCTTTGAAGGGCTGGATTTGTGGAAAGATAATGTGTGAATTTGGTTTTGTCGTGGAATACATATTTTCTCCATCTATGATAATTGAAAGTTGGGCTGGGTATAGCAGTCTGTGCTAGCATTTGTGTTCTCTTAGTGTCTGTATACCATCTCTCCAGGATCTTCTGGCTTTCATATTCTCTGGTGAAATGTCTGGTGTAATTCTGATTGGCCTGCCTTTATATGTTACTTGACCCTTTTTCCTTACTGTTTTTAATATTCTCTCTTTATTTAATGTATTTGCAGTTCTGATTATTATGTGTTGGGAGGAATTTCTTTTCTGTTCCAGTCTATTTGGAGTTATGTAGGCTTCTTGTATGTTCATGGGCATCTCTTTCTTTAGGTTTGGGAAGTTTTCTTCTATAATTTTGTTGAAGATATTTGCTGGCCCATTAAGTTGAAAATATTCATTCTCATCTACTCCTATTATCTGTAGGTTTGGTCTTCTCATTGTGTCCTGTATTTCCTGGATGTTTTGAGTTGGGATATTATTGCATTTTGCATTTTCTTTGATTGTTGTGCTGATGCTCTCCATGGAATCTCCTGCACCTGAGATTCTCTCTTTAATCTCTTGTAATCTGTTGCTGATGCTCACATCTGTGGGAAGCCGTTGCAGAGTGGCAGTTACAGAGTGGCAGTTACAGAGTGGCAGTTACAGAGTGGCAGTTGCAGAGTGGCAGTTGGCTACAGCTGGCCACCACACATACATAGCCAGTAAAGGTTCTTTTGCCAAGGTGAGGTTTTGAGAATTGACAAAAGTTAACCAATCAGATGAGAGACAAGTTAACCAATCAGATGAGAGACAAGTTAACCAATCAGGTGAGAGAGAACGCCTGTCCTAGGCCTATAAAAGCAGCACCAGTTCTGGGCTCGAGGTCTTTTCGCCTCTACGATCAAGCTCTCCCAATAAACGTGTGCAGAAGGATCCTGTTGCAGCGTCGTTCTTCCTGGCCAGTCGAGCGCGCGCTAGACACATCACATCGATGGTTCCAGATTTCTTTCCTAGGGTTTCTATCTCCAGCATTGCCTCACTTTGGGTTTTCTTTATTGTGTCTACTTCCCTTTTTAGGTCTAGTATTGTTTTGTTCATTTCCATTACCTGTTTGGATGTGTTTTCCTGTTTTTCTATAAGGACTTGTAACTTTAGTAGTGTTCTCCTGTATTTCTCAAGTGAGTTTTAAAAGTCCTTCTTGATGTCCTCTATCATCATCATGAGAATTTCTTTTAAATCTTGGTCTAGTTTTTCTGGTGTGTTGGGGTGTCTACGACTGGGCAAGGGGGGGGGGGTGCTGGGTTCTGATGATGGTGAGTGGTCTTGGTTTCTGTTAGTAAGATTCTTACATTTGTCCTTTGCCATCTGATAATCTCTGGAGTTACTTGTTATAGTTGTCTCTGGTTAGAGATTGTTCCCCTTGTGATTCTGCTACCCTCTATCAGCAGACCTGGGAGACTAGCTTTCTCCTTTGAGTTTCAGTGAACAGAGCACTCTCTGCTGGCAAAGCTCTCCTCTTACAGGGAAGGTGCACAGATACCTGGCGTTTGGACATCCCTCCTGGCAGAAGATGAAGGCCCAAAACAGGACCTGTCCCAGAAGCTGTGTTGCTTTGGCCTGTCACAGAAGCTTTTAGCTTCTGTAGTCCACACTCTCACCTGCACATATTAGTCTCAGAGGGATCCAGGAACCAAGACGTCTCTCCCAGGAGCTCCGGCAAAGCCCTCCCAGGCAGAGCGGACACCTCTCCTCTGGCAGGGACGGTGCCCAGATGTCTGGAGCCTGAAAAGGAGTCTGTCTCAGAAGCTGTCTTCTAGGGACCTTGGGGGTGTAAGCCGACTCTGCCCCCAGGGGACCAAGTGCTGGTGCTGACCGGAAGGCACTTGTGACCCTGGTCAGGCCGGGTTTCCTGCTTCTCTAGAATTCATTGTTTTAAATTGCTGAGTAGTACTACCTTCTTTATATAGCTGTCTCTTTAATGTATCCTTACTGTGAGAAACTCCCTGAATGTAACTCTTTCACATTGGTTTCTTTTATACAGATATAGTCATAGGTACTGGATACAAGTGCAGGTTACGTTGAAATAAGCCATACTAGAAAAGAAATATGATTTGTTTCCTCTTATATATGGTATCTAGATTTAATCACACACACACACACACACACACACACACACACACACACACACACACACACACACAGTGGGATCTATTAAGCCAGAAAAGCCATTATAACACTTGAAAGAAGAGAAGAAATGTTTAAAAGAGGTAGAGAGGAAATGTTTTAAAAGAGGAAGAAATATAATATAGTTAGTGGAATACTATACTCTAAAAGTAATTTTTATTTGTCAGATATAGTTGCCTTGGAGGTTTACTTCTGAATGACTAACCCTTTTTATTTCTTTCTGAACTTTGGATGTCTAGTTCAACTCAACTGTTTTCACTCAAAACTCTCTAAGATAACTGATAGAATTGGCTTTGACAGAATTTGACAGAATTCCTCTGTCTGGTATCATACTAACTTTGACAATATGTTCTAATCTGGCTCCTACTCATCCTTGAACTCATTCTTTCTTCACCTACAACCTGTCTTTGTAAAACTACCCTGGTATCCAGGTAAAATTCTCTCTCTCTCTCTCTCTCTCTCTCTTTCTCTCTCTCTCTCTTTCTCTCTCTCTCTCTCTCTCTCTCTCTCTCTCTCTCTCTCTCTCTCTATCTATCTCTCTCTCTCTCTCTCTCTCTCCTGCCTGTTCTTCTCATGTATATGAGTTGGGTGTATCCTAACTTTGACTCATTCTGTTATATCTTCCTCTGATATGTCATTTTGTCTGCACTTCAATCTGAGATCACTTTCAAACATGGCTGCTTCCTTCTACAAAATAATCTTATCTACATTGTTTGGGATTAAAGGTGTGTACTAAGTATATGTCTGTATTCCAGCCAGAGGTAAACCTGTGCTTGGGCAACCTTGTCTCCAGAGTACTTACCAGAATTCAGACTTCATGTGGCCCTTATATGTTACAGCAGTTTTGTGGGGGTTTGAGACTATTTCAATCCTATCCTTTATTGTCATAGTGCCCAAAAAGTGAGAACAAAGTTTTTTCTATTGGACAAATTCTACCTACAATTTTCATCTTATCCTAAGGTAGAATTCATTAAGTTCGGAAAGAAAGGGTATAAAGACAACAAAAAAAATGAAATGCAATTTCTTATTTTTTATTTTTAAGTAAAGAATACTGCTGCTTAGAGAATTGTTTCTTTGGCTGCTCCAGCTAATTTTTTTATATAATCCAGGCACAGCTGCCCTGGAATGTAAGTACCCACAGTGGACTTTATTCTCCTATATTGGGGTTTAGAACTCATCCCACAAAAATATAGACATAGATCTCAATAAAACTTGGATAGTTTATTTGAACACACACCTTTTGACTGATCACTTAGGGACTCAGGTCAGATTTGGGAGCTGAGACTTTAACCATAAGTCAGAATACAACACAACTTTTTAAACATGAAAACCATGACATCTGGGCCAAGTTACCTGACCCATCATGATTTAGGGATAGTTAACATCCTTATAATTATGTCTTTGTGGTACAGTTTTCCTGTTCCCATTTTTTGGGTTATTCAACTGTTATGGGGTGACTTGCCTAACTTTTATGTTGTAACTTGAAAGTGAGGAGACCCACTAAATAGGTACTCATGTAAATATTTCCTTGTGTTAAGCAGGATGTGAATTTATTCAAAATGACTACAGTAATATCATAAAGGGAATGGTTATCTAGAACTAAATACCCTATACTAATCGATATGAAGAAAGTGCAACCCACCCACACACACATATAGTCATATGCCAATCTTATACAGGCTCTGCCTCAGTTCAATTTCCTCTACCCTCATGATTCTAGTTTGTATCAAGTTAACCAAAATAATCAATATGTCTAATATATCCAGAAATAACTTTAAAAACAAGGCATTTATTTTTCAAAAAATTATCATAAAACTAAAATGATTTGCTAGGAGCTAAAATATAGCATATGGTTTATAATGAATCTATAGAACACTATAAGATAAAAATCTCAAATTTCATACAAAAGAACATAGGTCTGTGTAGTAGTCACAAATGATAGTCACAAAAGTGTGAATACATATGACAACAAATTAAAAAATTTTGATTTTTTAGGAGAATTGAATTTGCCATATTTTAAAACTTTTATTCATTAAATTATCCTTCATACTCAATTTTCCTTTGTTTTTGAGTCACAATTCCTAAAATTTATATGTAACATAAGCTAGCATGAAATGTGTTATACTTTTACCTCAGTTTTCCAGGTATTTGTATTTCAAACATGCACAACTATTCCTGTGTTTATGTACTCCTTTACAGTCTAAGGTTTATCATAAAATATCAACAAGATGAGATAATATTTTATTTCAATTAGTTCAGAGGGTTTTTTTTGTATGAAATTTGGAAAATAAAATAAATCTTAATTTAATACAAAATGTTAAGTTAATGCAATTATAATGGTCAGTTCAAATGAAATATTAATAATCTCAGTGAATCATTCACATGCTCACAAAACCAAATATTTTCTATTACAATATGCATGGCTTTCATATCCTGTCTAATTACATATTAATTATTTAAATATTCTAGGCTTTTAGTTTAATTTTTGAAAATGTCAATAAACAGATCAAAATTGTCATTTCTACATAATTTAAATGAATATCTTTTATTATTGTTTATATTTATTTTTAATTATTTTGAGAAAGACTTTCATACATCCCAAAGGATAGCTTGGAAATTTCTTTGAGGCTAAGAATGACCTTGAATTCTGATCCTCATGTTGGTTTGCAGGCTTGTACCACATCTTCTGCATTTATTTTTGTTTTCTTATCTATAATATCTATGAGCTAGATTCAACTTTATAAATGTAGGATCTAAGACTTTTATAGTGGAATTTTAAATTTGATCACTGTACATTATTTAATTTTGCTCTAGTTTATGATAAATGATTCACTATTGTATTCAATGTGATGCTGAATGAACCTGTAATATTCGTGTGCTGCCTCTTAATCCTTTTTCTTAATTATATCCTTAACAATCAACAGAACACTACACTCTTGGTCTAGTATTTGTATGCATACATGAACATGCACACACATATATAAACAAAAATTTCATCCTCTTAACTTTGTTGATTCTATATTTTGGATAACATTCTAGCTTAATTATTTCTGGAATTATTTATTTCTCTTTTATGTGTGGGTACATTGCTTGCATGGATGGCTCTATGCCACAGAGGCCAGAAGATGTAGGATCACCTAGAACTGAAGTTACAGGTGTTATAAGTACCATATGAGTTCTGTAAACTGAATCTCAGTCATCTCCAAGAGCAACAAATACTGCTGCAGCTTCTCTTCAGGCCCTAGAATTCTAATTTAAAAGAAAGTATGAGTATAGCTTATTCCTTCTTCTTCCTCCTTAATCTTAGCTTTTAAGTTTTAGCAATAGCTTAGTTCTGGTAGCTCTCTGTGCCTTTATATTCACTTATATTTTTTCTACTTACTGAAATGCCCTTGTTTTTCCATTAATTTTAAACACTTAATCCTATTATAATGTTCCACATTAGGCATTTCAAAAACACATTAACTAATTTTTACTCACAAGCTGGTTCAGTAAACACTAAAAGCAACTTGGGGAAGAAAGAGTTTATATCATCTTACAGGTTTGAGTCTGTCATGAGGGTAACCAAGGCAGGAGCTCAAGGTAGGATTATGGGCATTGGAACTAATGCAGAGACGCTGTTGCAAACCTGCTTACAGCTATTAGGGCTTCCTTAGACTGCTTTTTAATACAAGCCAAGATCACCTGCCTGGGTTTAGCACTGCATATAGTGGGCTTGACCCCCTCACAGTAATAAAAAAGAAGAAGAAGAAGAAGAAGAAGAAGAAGAAGAAGAAGAAGAAGAAGAAGAAGAGGAAGAAGAAGAAGAAGAAGAAGAAGAAGAAGAAGAAGAAGAAGAAGGTGCCACACAAGCCAATCAAATTGAGGAAATTCTTCAATTTTAGGATTCCTATTAAACAGGAATAGGAAGTTAAAACCAAAATTAGCCATCACACACTTTTTTTGTTGCTTTTCTTTGCTTCTGCTACAGTAATTTTAGAATGTTATTTGAGATTAAATAAGCAGTGTTACACTTTAAATAGTCCTTTAGATTACCTCATTTTTAGTGGGAGATATTTTATATATGCAAGGGGGTATTTTGAGCTTTGTGGTTACACAGTACATGACACCCAATATAACAACAAAAATATTTCTTCATCTATATACTCAATTATAACACAGTGATTATATTCAAACACCTGTGGGATAAGAACCCTTTAATAGTTTAATGGCCCTTTTGTAGGGTCCCATATCAGATACTCTGTAAATCAATGATAGTTATGAAAGAAAAACACAAATAATTTTATAGCTGGACATAAGAAAAACATGAGGAAAAACATGGCAGAATTAGTAAGTTTGGTAAGCACTGCTATAACATTTCACTGAACCATTTTTATTGTTAGGCTTCATTTATTAAATGTTTTGAAATTATATACTGTGAAGGAATTTTAATCCAGCAATATGGCTGTTCTGGCAAAAGATCACATCCAAATATATTTTAGATCTATTTAATTCAGCTGGATGTAGATTATATTTTGATCTCTCTAGTATACAGTCACAGCCTTATTACAGAATTTTAAGCCTAACAATGTAGGTAAGTTTAGTTTGTAGAAGGAAGACACCATGTTTGAAAGTTATATCCAATAGAGGGACAAACAAAGTGATAAAAGAGAAATATTTGTCAGAATGAGTCAGATATAGGATATGCCCAATGCACAAGAAAGCAGTATAGGAAAGGGAGGTCCTTAAGAGCAACAAGAGAGAGAAAAATGTGTTTTGTGTGTGTGTGAGAGTTTTACCAGGACTGTTTTACAGAGACAGTTGGAAGAGAGAATAAGTTAGACACAAGTAAAGAAAGAAAGAGCCAGAGAGTAAATAGACATATGATTAGAAAATACTGCCAAAGTTAATATGATGTCAAGCAGAGCAGTTCGGGAAGAAGCAGACAGAAACCAGATTGAATCAGTCACCTTGGAAGATTAGATTGTAAGGAGAGTAGAAGCTTCCAAGTTTAAGCCTCGGAACAGTTAGAACAGATAATGAAACACTCTGGGCTCATCACAAGCTTTGTGTTCTCATACGTTGGGTACAGATCTCATTTTATCCCATCATCTGAGGAATTAAAAGCAAAATTTATAATATATATTCAAATAGTTCTTTAATAATCAAAGATATTTTAGAAGCACAGAATTTGATGTTTGTTTCTTGTCCAATAAAATGTTATTTATGTAAAAGATTATGATCGGTAGTATTTCAAAAAATAGTTCAATCATTACTGTTTTAAGATTGTTAGGCGGAGTAACAATCATAATGAGAGATTTGTTCTTTCCTTTCTTTTATATATGATAGAAATTCATGTATTAAAATTCTACCAGTAAGATACATTTTTCTTTTCCTTTTTCCTTTTGAAATTAATATAGGGAGAAAACAGAATAGAGAATAAGTGAAATAATTAAAAGAAAAGAAGCCTTAAAAATTGTAGGAAGTGGTATAAAGAATCGTAAACAGACGCCATCGGGGAAGAAGCATTCCAAGTCAAAGTTCCCTCAAAAATTGATAGCAGTGTGGACGTGTATATGATAGACCCAGAAATGAACTACAACTCCTCAAATTGCCTAATTCTCAGGACATACAAATTTTGCCCAACATGGAATTTGGCAGAATTCTTGCATACAATTTCCAAGAGAAACTCTACCTATATCACACAGAGAACAGATTGCCAATTTCACTTGAAATGCACATGTTCCTTTCACCTATGACCTCTGTCAAGCTGAGACTATCACCAGCTTCTAGTGAATGTGTTTCATAGCATGGGGTATTGCAGTCTTTCTCTTAGGTTTTTCTTGCCTGTTTGTATATAGCATGGCTCTGTACTAGACAACAGAGAGACAAGTTTCTCCATCTGGTTCAAACATCTTTGATGACAAGTGTGCTATATTAGAATTTCTGCCCAAGTCTATACAGACACACAAATGCTTTTCTACAGTCATTTTGAAAAATCAGTTTTCTTTAGTAGGATAACTCTGGGTATATTAAGCATACTCCAGGGAAGGTTGCATACTCAGAAGAAGTTGGCCAACATACTTCATATTTATATGTCTATGTGTGGGTTTTTTTTTTTTTTTTTTAACTTCGGAGGCACAACTATGATGGCTTGAATGGTTTCGGCCTCCATTGATTCATGTGTTTGAATTATTGGCCAATAAGGAATGGGAATGGCACTATTAAGATGAGTGGCCTTGTTGGAGTAAGTACCCCCTTCTTGGAGAATGTTTATCGCTGTGATGGTGGGGTTTGAGGTTTCCTATTCTCAAGCTCTGCCTAAAGTGGAATCCAAGCTTCCTCATGGTTGCCTTCAAATTAAGATGTAGAACTCTCAGGTCCTTCTCCAGCACCAAGTCTGCTTGCATGATGACATGTTTCCCACCACAATTACAATGATAATAATGGACTGAATGCCTGATACTCTAAGGCAGAGATTGAAGTTATATATTTACCTTTATTGCTTTGGCCTTGGTATCACTTCTTGACAATAAAAGCCTGACACAGAATTTGGTACCGGGGACTGGGGTATTTTCTTTTTTTTCCTTTTTTCCTTTTGCTTTCCTTTTTCTTTTTCTTCTTTTTTTTTTTTAATTAGAACAATGGGGAATTAAAGACTGTGTATTTTGAAAGCAATGGAGTGCTTTATATGGGCTAAAGGAGCCTTCCTAGTAGAAACATGGAAGACATTGTTGTTGAGGATGATTTGAACTCTGGGTATCTAGATCAAGTAGTTTCAGAGGAGAAGAACTTTAGTATACTGTCTAGACATCATTCGTTTTCTATTTTGATGAAGAATATGGCTACTCTTTCCCCTTGTCCAAAGAGTCTGCCTGAGATTGAAGTGAAGAGATTTAGTATAATTGCTTTGAAAAAGGAAATCTCAAAAAATCCAAATATAGACAATATGGAATCTTATGGGTCTGTGTTTCACCTTGCTGCTGGGATGTGTAAACACCACTCAAAGAAACAGAACACAGGGGTACCAGGCTGTGTTTCTTCCACATCACCATCAGGGGTCTACAATCCAGAAATAGATGGCACTCCTGTGATTCAATCCTAGTATCGAGGTATAGTCATCATGCTTAAAAAGATCTTGTGAAACAGAATTGTAGACAAGCTTTGGTCCAGGTTTGGTGATATATGCCATTAATCACAGGAAACTGAGGCAAGCAAATCACAGAGCTCCAGACTAGCATGGTACAGAGCAAGTTCCAGGTGAACAAAAGCTTAGGATCAGGCATCCTGATACCTGTCTTTAATCCTAGCTCTCAAAAGGCAGAGGCATGCAGATCTCGGAGTTCAAGGTCAGTTCAAAAAACAAGTTCAAACACAGCCAAGCTTAAACAGTTAAATAAATTATGAAAGACAGAAAGCTGTAACTTTCTGTAGAGATGTAACTGAAAGGAGGGGCCATGTTCCAGTCTCAGTAAGTAGTATAACTTAGTAGCTTCGACCATGTGATTTCCTGCTTGGACAATATTTATAATGTTTTTGTTTGTTTGTTTATTTGTTTGTTTTTTGTCAACATTGCTCTTGCTTAGTTTGTGAATGTTTGAAAACATAGTTATTCTGTATATGTCTGGAACTTGCCATCCATCTAATTAGGATCCAGATATGTACTATAGTACCAAACCTATATTGAAGTATTTAGATAGGTATTGGATTATAGAAATTTTTAATCATAGTTCCCTCCATTTTAATGCAAATATTATAATCTATTACTACTATCATGAAGAATATTGAACCATATATACATACTTAAATGTCAGAAAATATTAGCCAAACAGGGTCCAAATATGTGTCAAAATAGAGTCAAGCAGGACAGGACCCTAAAGCTGTATAGAAATTAGTTTGAACTAATGAAATAGGCATGTCTAAGAAAAACTGCCTAAAAATTGTAAGTTTTATAGTACCCTTCACTAAGTATAATACATCCTGAGGTGTTTACCTTTCTAGGAATTATGTATTTAGTCCAGCCATGACTTTAGATATAATAATGTATGTACTTTCTGTCTTAGACTACTAATTTTCAAACATGTTTAGTAAGGTAGTAGATAATTAAAATGAAAACTTTTTGAAGTACTCCTCCACTGTACTTGACATATATAAGAAATTAATTAAGCAAATACCTCAAGAGCATACTACATTCTGGTTTGATATCCTGCACAATTATTCAGGAAGAAGAAAATTTTAGGAGCATAGAAAATACCTGTAAAAATTTACATAGTGTTAATACTATTTATGAAATTAATGACTTAACTTTTGTTCAGGATACTTAGAAATCTTTGCACTAATACAAGAGAAATAAGAATTTACCTAGAACACAGAATTAGCCATAGCAAAATAAATGGAAATATATTAATTTTTATAGTGAAAAAGAATGACTTGTAGCTATTTGTTTTATGATACCATAAAATCCTGACACAAATTTTTTTTTTGGAATATTTTTTATTCTCTTATTAGAAAGCAAAATAATTAGTGACATAGACATTAAATATGGAACACTATAAGTAAATTTAAAATATGAATGTTTTAAAATGTCTCAATATCATTTTTTACTAAAAAGGGAATTAGTGGGAATATCTTCCCTTTTAAGGTCTAATTAGAAGCAAAGACCTGTTTTTCCTCTGTTTAGACTGCAAGTATTCTCTGAATACTACCTTGATTACTTAACAATTATAAATAATAATACTCTAGGTACAATCAACCTAAGAATGAAAATAATTAACATAGAGAATAATCACATACAGGAAATGAGCCTTGAATTACTAGATTTCACTACTTAAGAAATACCTGCTCCCTACATCTCAGGGGTATCTGCAGTTGCCTCTCTGCCTCACCACAATCAATATATTGTTGTATGCCAATTCCTCTTGATGACTTGTCTGAAAATTAAGGCTCTTCAAAGTGCCAATTGACAAGTCATGTGGTAATGGAACTTATTTTGAATTTCAGTGCCGGAATATGGCACTATTGGAAAAATCTAAAGTGAATCTCAAGGGTAAATAACTGTTATGTAAAGGACTCTTAAGTACTGTGTTCTCTTGATCAAGATTTCCTTCTCTAGAAAAAGAAAAAAAAAACAATTTCAGTGGAAATTTTTAAGCAATTAGAATTATTATTTTTTAAATAAGGTATTTTCCTCATTTACATTTCCAATGCTATCCCAAAAGTTCCCCATACCCTCCCCCCCCCACTCCCCTACCCATCCACTCCCACTTTTTGGCCCTGGCGTTACCATGTACTGGGGCGTATCAAGTTTGGAAGTCCAATGGGCCTCTCTTTCCAGTGATGACCGACTAGGCCATCTTTTGATACATATGCAGTTAGAGTCAAGAGCTCTGGGGTACTGGTTAGTTCATAATGTTGTTCCACCTATAGGGTTGCAGATCCCTTTAGTTCCTTGAGTACTTTCTCTAGCTTCTCCATTGGGGGCCCTGTGATATATCCAACAGCTGACTGTGAGCATCCACTTCTGTGTTTGCCAGGCCCCGGCATAGTCTCCCAAGAGACAGCTATATCTGGGTCCTTTCAGGAAAATCTTGCTAGTGTATGCAATGATGTCAGCGTTTGGAAGCTGATTATGGGATGGACCCCCTGATATGGCCGTCTCTAGATGGTCCATCCTTTCATCACAGCTCCAAACTTTGTCTCTGTAACTCCTTCCATGGGTGTTTTGTTCCCAATTCTAAGAAGGGGCAAAGTGTCCACACTTTGGTCTTCGTTCTCTTGAGTTTAATGTTTTTAGCAAATTGTATCTTATATCTTGTGTATCCTGAGTTTCTGGGCTAATATCCACTTATCAGTGAGTATATATTGTGTGAGTTCCTTTGTGATTGGGTTACCTCACTCAGGATGATGCCCTCCAGGTCCATCCATTTGCCTAGGAATTTCATAAATTCATTACTTTTTATTAAGCTGAGTAGTACTCCATTGTGTAAATGTACCAAATTTTCTGTATCCATTCCTCCGTTGAGGGGCATCTGGGTTCTTTCCAGCTTCTGGCTATTATAAATAAGGCTGCTATGAACATAGTGGAGCATGTGTCCTTCTTACTGGTTGGAACACCTTCTGGATATATGCCCAGGAGAGGTATTGCAATTAGAATTATTTATCACTTTATTTATTTTGTGATATATATTTTGTTCATAATTTTTTGTTTCTAAATCATTTGCTCAATATTCTGTGAAAGTAAAGTACACATTTTTTTAGCTTGTTTCATTTAAATTATATTAAACAGAACAGAAATTCAGGGAAAACTATTGTTAATTTATACTAACCATTTCCTTTCTTTACTTTTTATATTCCTTCTTTTTATTTAACCTTTTTTTTAACACTCCAGATTTTATTCCCCTGTCTGTTTACCCTCTGACAATTCAATATCCCATACCTCCTCCCTGCCCCCTATCACCAGGAGGATGCCTCCACCCCCACCCACATCCTACCAGATCTCTAAACTCCCTGGGTATGCCAGTCTCTTGAAGGTTAGGTATATCTTCTGTGAATGAACCCAGACTGGACAGGTATCTGCTGTATAGGTGCTGGGGCCTCATACCAGGTCGTATATATTGTCTGGTTGGAGGTCCAGTGTCTGAGAGATCTTAGAGATACAGGTTAATTGAGACTGTTGATCCTCCTACAGAGTCACCCTTTTCCTCAGCTTCTTCCAGCGTTTCCCTATTTCAACCACAGGGATCAGCAGCTTCTGTACATTGATTGGGTGAAAATATCTACATCTGATTATTTTAGCTGCATGTTGGGTCTTTCAGAGGGCAGTCATGACAGGCCCATTTTTGTGAACATTCCATAGACTCAGTAATAGTATCAGACCTTGGGGCCTTCCTATGAGCTGGAACCCATTTTGTGCCTGTCACTGGACCTTCTTTTCCTCATGCTCCTCTCCATTTCCATCAGTGTAATTCCTTTAGACAGGAAAAATCATGGGTCAGAGTGACTATGGTATGGCCCCCCTCTCCATCATTTGATACCTTGTCTTCCTACTAGAGGTCGGCTATAAAAGTTCCCTTTCCCTACTCACTGGCATTTCATCTAAGATCCCTCCCTTTGAGTCCTGAGAGTCTCTCACCTTTCAGGGTTCTGGTGCATTCTGAAGGGTCCTCCCCACCTCCACCTCCCAAGGTTGCCTGTTTTCATTCTTTCTGCTGGCCCTCAGGGCTTCAGTCCTGTTCCCTCACCCAATATCAGATCAGAATCTCCACTGCCCCATATTCCCCCCGCATCCACTCCCCCGGGTCCCTTCCTCCCTCGTTACTTGTGATTGCTTTCTTCTTCTTCCCAAGTGGTATTCAGATATCCTCTCTTGGGCACTTCAGCTTGTTGAACATTTTGAGTTCTGTGCACTATATCTTGGATATCCTTTATTTTTTTTCTTTTTTGCTAATATCCACTTACTAGTGAGTACATATGATGCATGTCCTTTTGTGTCTGAGTTACCTTACTCAAAATGATATTTTCCAGATCCATCCATTTACCTGAAAATCTCAGGGTGTCCTTGTTCTTAATAGCTGAGCAGTATTCCATGTGTAAATGAACCACATTTTCAGTATCCACTCTTCTGTTGTGGGACTTCTAGATTTTTTACAGCTTTTGGATATCTTAAATACGTCCAATATGAGCATAGTGAAACACTTGACCCTGTGCCATGTTGGGACATCTTTTGGGTATATTCTCAAGAGTTAGATAGCTGAGTCTTCAGGTAGATCTATTTCCAGTTTTCTGAGGAGATTAGGGGAAACTGGGTTTGGACCACCTCCTTGAATCCAGAGTAACTCTGAGAGTTGAGAGGAAACCTTTTATATTCTTGGTGGACACAGGGTTTTAAAACTTGGTACTCCTCCAAGCTGATTCCAAGAAAAAAAGAAAAATCTTAGGTCCAAGGACCCACTGGCACCAAAATGTATTCATGGACTACCTGAAGAACAGTGGAAAGGGATGGCCCAGGTATCCCTTTCACTTATGGTTATCCCAGACTGTCCCTACCCTCTGTTGGGGCGAGACTTACTCTCAAAGATGGAGGCCAAGATACCCTTCTTGCCTGACAGGACACAACTAACTGGACCAAAAGGAGAGCCCATGGGTGGAGGAGAGACCTTTTTGACTGACCACTGCCAGGAGCCTGATTTACAGATGGCAGCACTTTTCTCCATGAAGGACAGAGATGAGTGGTTGCTGCCATGGTGGATAGCACAAATGTCATCTGGGATGAACCTCTACAACCCCCAGCATGTCAGTGCAGAAAGCAGAGCTAATTGATCTTACCAAAACCTTGGAACCTGGGGCAGGCAAGAAAAATAACATTTACATGTATTGAAAGTATGGCTTTGCCATAGTCCACATCCACAGGGCTATATACCAAGAAAGAAGACTGCTCACATCAGAGAAAAAAGAAAGAAAGAAAGAAAGAAAGAGAGAGAGAGAGAGAGAGAGAGAGAGAGAGAGAGAAAGAAAGAAAGAAAGAAAGAAAGAAAGAAAGAAAGAAAGAAAGAAAGAAAGAAAGAAAGAAAGAAAGAAAGTCAGGAAAACTTGGATCTGATTAAGCCTGCAACTATGAGTATTATTCATTGCCCAGGACATCAGAAGTGAAGAAATTCAGTGGCACAGGCAATATTTAGGCAGATCAAGTGGCTAGAAGAGTGGCTATGCAAGAACCTATTCTAGTTATGGGCCTACAAGAGAAACCAACTGGTGTATGGGACTGGAAAAAGGATAGCTTCACATAAAATATACAGAAGAAGAAAGGATTCAGACTGCTAGACACCCTACAAACTATTACGTAGAGAAGGAAGGACAGTAGCAGACATAAGAAGGGAGAGCTATACTCCCCAGACAGCAAACAAAAGACTTACTAGGCTAAATGCACAGATGGACTCATTTCAGGGATAAAAAGCTTGTCTAAGCAGTTAAGCGATCTAAGGTATATATAATGGACTTCAGGTTTTGGGCCAGAGATACTATAGCAGTGTAAGGTATGCCATCAAGTGAAAGCTTATGTGGCCAATAGTAAACATGGCTAAGGAGCTAGAGGAGAACGGCCTGGAGTATCTTGGTAGGTCGATTTTACAGAAGTTAAGTCAGAAAAACATGGTGACAAATACCTTCTAGTATTTGCAGATACTTTCTTTGAATGGGTTGAGGGTTTTCTCACCAAGCAGGAAACAGCTACCATGGTAGCCAAGAAGATATTAGAAGAAATTTTCCCAAAGTTCAAAGGGCCCAAGGTAATTGGAATCAGACAACAGTCCTGTTTTAAGGGATTGGCAGAGATATTGAGGACTAATTGAAAGCTCCATTGTACATACTTTCCCCAGAAGTCAGTGCAGGTAGAGAATAAACAGAACCCTAAAAGAGTCCTTAGCTAAATTGTCCTTGGAAACTGGCACTGACTGTGTAGTGCTCCTTCCTCTGGCTCTGTTCTGAGCCTGGAACAGCCCCTATCATTTTAACCTGAGCCTTTTAGAGATTCTGTATGGGTCCCTCACTCCCTTGATCCTGGCTCTTGACGATCCCAGATGACTTTTGAGACTGGCAAGGATCTTATGGCTTGATTGCAAGCTTTCCAGATCAGCTGCCAGGAATTGTGGCCTAAACTTATTGCCTCTATAATTCAGGTACCCCAGAGTTTCCACATGAGTAACAGGTTGGAGACTGGGTATATGTTAAGAGACATTGTGCAGAAAAAATTGGAAGCAAAGTGGAAAGGGTCTTTCCTGGTGTTTTTGACTATCCCAACCTCCATTAAAGTAGAAGGTATAACTGCCTGGGTTCACATAACTCATGTCAGAATAGCACCAGCTCCTGATGTCAACTGGATAGCAGCAACCCACTTCTGCAAGACCAAAGAAACCATGATATGGCTATGGTGCATCTTCTGGTGCTGAGCCTCAGCAACCTCCCACAGTTTCAACAAAGTGACTTGGTAACTACTCTCAGCCACTGGGTATGTAGTTTAGTCCACTACAGAAAAACACCGGCCTTATATCTGGTGACTGGACCTTGTCTTTGATCTCTGTAAGTTAGTGGTGGGCCTTGACTCCTGGGATATCCCCACCTAGAGACACAGGAGGAGGGATTGCCCAAACATGGGGGACAGGGGACTTGTGAATCTAAACCATGTCCAAGAAGCAGCCTTAGAGGGTGAGGCTTAAGGTGTGTACACCAAAGTTAAGGAGTGTTCTGCAAGAAATCCCCATTATATGTGTGCTCCAGAGATAGAAGAAGCCAACAGCAGACTCATCAGTGTTGGGGGGGGATAATTTTTCTGTCCTACCTGGGGATATGAAACATTGGAAAGCACATATTGGATACCATCTCAGGGGTATTAAAGATTCAATGGCCAAGGGGTGAGAAGGACTAGCTAGCCAAGCAGAAGAGAGAAATGGAACAAGAGTCAGGTCTGGTTTTGAGTCTTGGTTTAACCACCCACCTATCCACCTCGTTAGGACCTCTAATTGTTCTCCTGCTATTGTTGACCTTTGGACCACGCATATTGAACAAACTTATAGCCTTCATAAAAGAGAGAATAGAAGCAGAATAGAAGTTGATGGTCCTACACCAACAATATGAGACCCTGAGGACAGGACCTGAAGAATATAAGTCAGTTACTAAACACCCCTGAGTGTAGTTCCATGAGCTTATAAAGGAAAAAGAGGGGAAGGAGGAACCCTTAGGGCTTTTTCCAGTCTCACACCCTCCTTAAAGCTTCCCTCTCCTGTCTGGGTTCAAGGCTATGCCAAGTTCCATTCTTCACCCAAAGGAACATTCTTGAGTAAAACAATCTTAGAATGCACTGACTGATAGTCACCTGACCTTCTGGAAAGTTCCAGGTAGATTTCAAATGTATGTTATACTGGCTCGCCAATAGATTTAAAGGTCAATATGCTTAGGCAGAAATTTTAACTGTAACCTTGCTTATGTAATCTGTTCCCCTAAAAAGTATAAAAACTGCTTGTAGTAGCCATTCAGGGTCATCTTCTCATTACTCATCTGGAGGGACTGATTTAGGGTGGGTGGAACCCGACATGCCAGAAAATAAACCTCTTGCTTTTACATCAAAAAAAAAAAAAATATATATATATACATATACCTCATTGAACTGATATAAAGGAAACAAAAGAACAATAGAGTAACAAAATTACAAAGGAGTTAAAGTAGAAAAAGAAATAATGAATTAGATTATATAAATTCATAAATCTTTATATTTACAATGAATTCATCAAGGAATACAATTAGAATGTAGATATTTTTGCAGATTGAGTGAGTTTAGCAGTAATAATATACTTTTGAGAAAAACTTTAGAATCAAAGACACAGTTTAATTTTAAAAAGAATGTTTCTTTGGAACTGTGGGTATAAAGTTAAATCTCTACTATAAAACACTAAATGGATTTACAAACAGATATGATTACTATAGGTAAACCAAAATATTTTATTAATAATACAATATTAAACCATGCAGGATATATAATACCCATAAACTCATAAGTACTAACAGAAATCTGCAACTTTTGATATAGAGTTGTAGCTGTTCCCATCCTCCAGTAGATTGGCCTTCACAGATAGGAAACATTTATTGAACTTAGTAGATTATGAAAAGAGATGAAATAAAGATGGGAAATAGATGTACTGAAAGTAAGGAAATGAGGGATAGATATTAATAAGTATCATTGTATATATGTATGAAATTCTCAAGAATAAAGAAAATTTATTTTTTAAAAAAACCTTTTGAGTTTGGTATAGACTTATATTGATGTACATGCCCACATCAAAGGTTTATCATTTTATTTTTTACATTTTATCTGACTTAGACAATTATCTGACTTAATTATAATTTTAATGAATTGCTCTACTGATTAACAGATTTGTTGCTTTCTGTTTTGTAATTTTACTGATGATGAATAAAGGTCCTATGTTATAAATATAAAATTACAATCTTTGTATACATTTTAGTGAGACATAATCTAGTTAACATAGTTCTCAATTAGTGTACTTGGAAATGGTTTCTTTGTATGGTCACGTCATTGAGAGTTTATTCCCTACAAAAAGTAAAATTGATTTTAACATTAATAAACTAAAGCTTCTCTTAATTGGGAGGTGATTTTTGGTTGTTGCTAAATGTAAGTAGAATAGATTTTTATCTTTGATATTTTACAAGAATACTCATGGTTTTGCTTTTTATATTTAAGTTTGGTATTCCTGGCTTAAACCTCAAATGCAAAATAAAATATTTATATATATTAGTTTTTAACATATAGGTACCCAGTCAATACAGAATCATTTATATATATATATATATATATATATATATATATATGTGTGTGTGTGTGTGTGTGTGTGTGTGTGTGTGTGTGTGTGTGTGTGTATGACAAAAATAACAACAACAATAGATGCTCTTTCTCCATTCAAGGATAGTAGATGTCCCAACCCTAACACACACACACATTCTCTTCTTGTCTGAGATGTTGCAAGATGTATGATTATTTAACCTCAATTACTCAATTCTCATCTGAGTCATTTAGCCCACTTTCAGCAAGGGTAGATCATTTATTCTTACGGGCTATGAAACACTGTCTTTCTCTACCTCAAAATGTGCTGACTAAATCTGGGGACACTTTTTACTGAGTTCCTTCAGGAGGCTGGGTTTGTTTTACACAATCTCCTGCTACAGCTCTTCAAGGAACCTTGTTGGATAAACTGGAGTAATTGCAAAGTTCTGCTTACTGAAAGCTCCTTTCTCAGCAGATGGAGAATCAACATTCCCCCAAACCTCAGGATCCTGTGGTTTCTGGTAACTGACTACACTAGAATACCAGAGAACTAAAAGTTTAACTATCAAAGTGACGGAGCTTTGTAAAACATCAGTTGATCTAGTTAAAGATATTTATTTACGTGACACAAAAGCACAGTTGTGACCCCAAATAAAATTAAGGTTCAGCTTATTTTGGAGAAAACTCTGTGTGACTATGGTCTAGAAAGAAATATATAGGATACCTCAAATTCCAGGTTTCAGCCTAGAAACAATTTCATTATGATTTTATCATAACAGAACAAAGAAATATTAAATGAAGTCAACTTCCAAATGCATAGTTGTTAACATCAAATGGAAAATTAAAACAGGCAGAAGAATCCCAATTATGAGTCTAAGAGGCTATCTGAAATCATGATTCACCTTTGTACTACTGGAGAATAATGTTTTATTATGTCAATGCACACTAAAGATTTTCATTTATTTACAATATGGCTACATTGTATTTTTCTCCAAATGAATGATTACTATAAGTATACAATTAAAAAACCCAGATTATTCCCAATACAAATATTTTACATATTATAGGTAAAAAACAAATTATTCCTAAGAACCCACAAGATCTTTGCTCAGATGTAATTTTACTTCCTGGAATTGAACTTTAGCTTGATTTCACACAAAATGAGGTATTTAAAAAAAGAAGTTGGTTGAGTTTTGCAGTTTTAATCAGTTAATCAGTTTTTGCAAATACACTTTTTCAAGAATTTTCATTAACCATGTAGCAGAGGATGGCCTAGTCACTCATCAATGGGAGGAGAGGTCCTTGGTCCTGTGAAGGTTATATGTCCCAGTATAGGGAATGTCAGGTCTAGGAAGCAGGAGTGGGTGGGATGGTGAGCAGGGGGAGGGGGACAGGATAGGGGATTTTTAGAGGGGAAATTAGGAAAGGGGATAACATTTGAAATGCAAATAAAGAAAATATCTAATTAAAAATAAAAGAATTCTCATTCACGTTCGTATGCCTTGAATTCAAAGAACAGGAATACCTCAATCTGTGTCTTAGTTCCTCAGCTATGCCTTCATTATTATATTTCATTTGTGTGTGTTAGCTTCTCCCTCACAAGGGTTTTCTATTTGATGATTTTAGAATTTACTTGGTGTCATTGATAATAATGATTATAATATTGCTTAGAAACTGGTAATTATATTCACTAAATTGTAGAGAATGCTTGAAAATTTTTGACTTCTCATTTGAAAACAAAACTTAGCATTCAATGTCTATTATGATTTGGTTACTGATTTTAGTTTTGTACATAATTTTTTATAATTTTACATATATACTTAATTCCTTTGTTGTTATTACAAATTGCATTAATTTGTTATAACAGATACAGTTTGCATATAGACCTTGGTCATGTGTTCTCTGATACTACAAACATACTGCTTTGTCCCACTGGGTGGTTCATTCCTTTTGTTGAAGCATTTTGAGATTTTTTTTTACATACATGTTCATATAATAGGTGAATACTTGCTATATTGTACTTCCTTTGCACTTAATTTATTTTTCTTTATTAATTAGGCTGGGCAAGACTCCCACTATTATATTGACTAGGAGTGGTCCAAGAGAATATACTTGATTTGCTTTAGATGTGAAGGATAAAGCACACTGTTTCAAAATAAAGTATTGTTGAACTACTGATATTTTATAGATAGCACTATAAACCAAAGAAAATATTTTCTACCTCTGATATGGTAGTGGTTCCTATTGCCAGTGCTATATTCACAGATCTCATCATAAGATGAATAAGAGACTAATCTGGAGCCATTTTGAATGACTATGATCTGTGAAACCACATAGGCTAACCCGAATTCCATATTATGGCATAGAAATATTTTCATGAAAATATATGGTTTTACAGAAAAAAGAAAATCATAAATCAAGGTTAATTTTAAGTATGCTGGTGAGTACATCAGAGACTTGGTTACTGAAAAATGGGGGAGGGTTTTCAATATGTCTATAATGCTCTTTGATGACATTTTTGTTGATGGAATCCAGTGGGTTTGCTAAGTCAAGATATTCCATTTTTCTTAAAGGATGTACATCTTTGTTGATGAGTGAAAATTATTCTGTATTCTTTAGTTTTGAAATTATAATTCCAAACTCATAGAAAAGTATTTTTATTTTTTTTAATTTTTTTATTAGTTATTTTATTTATTTACATTTCAAATGTTATCCCCTTTATAATATTCAAATCATTTTAGTTCTGTCACAGGGAACTGATAGGTGACCACGGGATAGCTATTCTGAGCAGCAATTAGGCTCTGGTTCTGTTAAATTCCATTATCTTCCTGGTATTTAAATTCTAATCAGTCACCTGTAGACACAGCTTCTTTTCAGGAGGTTTTTTTTTTTTTTTCAAGTTACTATGAAAAGATAGTGAATTTTGTAGAGTTCTGAATCTATTAATATGAACTTTTTTCTTATTTAGACTATTATTATGGAAAATTACATCGATTTGTTTAATATTCAAATGTTTAATCACCTTTGTATTTCTGAGATAAAACTTGTCTTGACATAATAATATACTGTCACTTTCATATATAACTAGGGTTGATTTACTAAATATTTTTCTTAAAAGATTTACATCTTTGTTGATGAGTGAAAATTAGTCTGTATTCTTTAGTTTTGATATTATGCTAATTCCAAACTCATAAAAGGAGTATTTCTTCTTCTAGCTTCTAGAAGGGATTATATATAACTGAGGTTATTTTCTTCTTAAATATCTGACTGAATTAATAACATCTTGAATTGAATATGATGTTTCATGAATATTAGGTCAAGGTGGTTGATAACATTCTTTTCATCTGTCCTTTTCCTGATAATCTACTTTACTTTTATTACTTGAAAGGGAATTAATGTTTAAAATTAATATATATATATGTATATATGTATATGTATGTATATATATATATATATATATATATATATACACACATACACACATACATATATACACACACATTAAAGTACTGTGTATTTTGAAAAACATAGGTCAGCAATCCAATTAAGTTAGAAGATGAGCAGACGGTGTAGATTATTCTGACACATGTAAAATTTAATTCACTACAATTGATGAATACTACGAAGAGGTTGCATTAATTTGTTGGAGATATATGATAATGATTTTGATGACAGTTCATGGCATCTTTCAGTTTTTTCAAAGGAATGAAAAGGTCAATAGATATTGTGCATCAGATTTTGCTTGCTGCAGAGGCCAGGAAGTAATTAATAACCTCAATCAAATATTAAGAGCCTGAAAAATGTCTATCATTGTAAAGTCTAGGTAATTGTCTCTTAAAATGCCCTCTGTCCTCTCCTCCTTTAAGATTAAAATGTGCCCTACCCTAAGTTATTCCATATTATGGAAAACATTTTTTATACTATTCCTTGCTCAGAGAGATTCCATTTTATAATAAATTAGGACTGTAGTGCACATTAATGCATTAAATTACTTCTGGAAAACATGCCTGAGAGCTATCACATATACCAGGCTTAAGGATTAGTGCAACAACGTTCCAGAAAAAAAAAAGGAAGAGAAAGATGAAAGCTCCTAATGTTTTGGTGGCAATGTCTCTGCAGATACATCATCTAAAATCCTCTAGTGTGTACAAAAGATATTGACAGGGAGAGCAAGCTGACTCTTCTAAGGGCTTCAGTTAAGCTCAGCTCAACACTGCTGAGAGATTGACCCATCAGTTCATTTTAATTTTCCTCCTCTACCACTCACATCCTTACATATTCCTTCCTCCAGATCTAGCACTGCAGCTTTGACCATACCTCACTTCTGTAGCTCAGTTCTAACACTGCAACATGACTATAGAAACATCATGGGCATTGTTCCCAGGTCACTTCCAGCTTAGATTTGTTATATTTTTCCCACAGAAACTCTCTTTTGCATTCCTTTGAGCTATTGCTTTTCAAGCCATTGGAAACTCCATAGACTCTGCCATAGTCTCTCTAACTCTGTTGTAACCATTTTGTAGCATGTACCCATATTTACTCTCTGGTGAGCAATGTGCAATCTCAGGAGTTAGTATTAAGTATTAAAATTTGAATGAAAGCACTAGTGTTTGACTCAGACAAGGTTATGGAGTAGAGTGGGAATTCTTGGAATATTACATTCAATTTGTACTTATTACTGTTCAATAAATTTTAATATTATAGAAAGAGAAAAATGCACTCTTCTCTGTTTCTGACACTGCATTCTCACACTTGACAATTTGACTCCTTTTATTTGGTTTTTTAAACTTGTTCTTGACCTTGCCTTTGCTACAATGACACAGAAAACATAAATAAATAAATAAATAAATAAATAAATAAATAGATAGATAGATAGATATATATATATATATAGAGAGAGAGAGATAGATAGATAGATAGATAGATAAAGTTGTCTTCAAATCTAGGCTGATGCGACCATATGCCATTGAATCTCCAGAGCCATTAACTAAATGGATTTTTATTTTTGTATATGTAAACCATTCTATATTTCATTTTTGTGAAAGCAAGTGACAAATGCTTTCATTTATCAAGTAATAACTACTTCATGCTTAATAGCAATGATTTTGTATGTCAATGTATCGTTTCAATAACACATCTCAATCTTTCCACTTAAATGGTATCTTAAAGCAACCCATAACATAGACTACATCAAAATATGTATTTAATGTGGAATATAAATGTTGTACCCAGCACTTTCTCCTATTAGAAATAAGAGGCACAGTATATCATGGGTATCTTTGGATATGGAGGCAACATATCACTTGAATATGTGTGCAAGTATTAGTAAGTATATTAAAAATCAACCACTAGAAATTAGAGAGATAGCTCAGGAGTTAAGCATACTAGCTGCTCTTCTAGATTGTCTTAGTTCAATTTCTAACATCCACATAACTGTTCACTAATATATGTAGCTCCATTCTCCAGAGAGCAAATGTGTTTCTTGTGGTTTCCATGTATGGCAGACATATATATGATACACAGACATATATGCAAGTAAAACATCTATACACAGAAAATACATAAGTAAATGGAAGAATAAAAAGATCGCAATTAGTAGAATACTGAAAAGTAGATTGCCATGCAATAGATTCCGTTGTAACACAAGCTTTCCTGCTATATAATCAAGCCAATGCAGTGATTCTTAAATTGTGAGTGGTAGAAAAGAGGAGCCTTTGCATGGTATTCTCTATGTAAATTATAATGAAAGTTGTGCAGGGTTATCTACTGAGTTGTTTTATTTGGAATTTTGATTAAATTTTATCTTAGCTTTTTATGTTACTATTAAAACTTAAAAATAATAGTTAGCCACGTGACTGTTATAAGTAAGCTCTCATAATGAATGGATTTTGCCTGAGTCAATAAAGTATAAATTTGGAAGTATACACAGCTCACAGCAAGCTCCATCCTGCTAAACTCACAGAGGGCATAGTTAGTACAGCAGACCTGATGACACAAGCAAGTCTACTGATTAAATAGTCCAAAAACTCATAGTTCCTATTTTCCTACTCCTGCAGCATACCTCACTCAATTTACACCAGTGATTCTGTGGAAAAACTATGTGATCAACTTACAGAAAAAGTAAAACAGATCTAGCTTGCATAGGTTGAATTTATGGTGTGGTTCTTTGTGTGACGGAATAGGTTACATATATGAATAAATAACATGAGCATCACTTGAAATATTTTGAATGAATACAGCCATTGTTCTACCACTCTTCTGCTACATTGTTCTGATGAGAGCAGAGAACGATATGAGATCTGGAGTTAGTACTATAACCCATAATGATTACCCAGGTATCTCCTGACAGATTCACTATATTAAACCACTTCCATCACACATGGGATAGTGTTTTTACTAAAGACTTATTTTACTTTACTTTTATATGTATGAGTGTTTTGAATGCAGACATGTACGTATGCACATGCCCAGTTCCCTTAGAGGCCAGATGTAGCACAACCAATTTAAGCATATCCCTGACTAGTTTATAAATAAATGAAACTATAGTTATTTTTTTTTTTTTGACTTTGACAATTATTGGTGGAGGTAACTCTTAATTTACTATTCGAACTACTGACATGACTACCTCCATCTGTGCACCCGATACTTGCCGCCATTTCTCCTGGCCAAGTGCTCATGGTCCATATCCCCTCATGATAGCTTCCTCTCGCCTCTTTTTTTTTTTTTTTTCATCCTACTCCCTGTATCTCTACTCCATGTGCCAGATCACATCACCCCCATCTATCTCTAATCACTACAGTAATTAGCTATAACCAATAGTTGAAATCTAGAAACAATGTTTGCACAACAAAAGCCTATAAACATGAGAAGTCACTCATAGGCCTAGACCTCCTGGTATATAGAGTTTAGCATTACAATACATAGCCACCTACCAAACATCAACAGCCAGCAGGGGGCGATGGGTCCCTAGAATTTGAGTTACAGATAACTGAACTACCATGTGCACTTGACTCAGGCTCTCTGTATAAGCAGCAAGTTCTCCTAATTGCTAACCCATCTGCCCATGCCCATGCGTTATTGTTAGTGAAATAGATGTTTATTTTGGGTATGACTTTGCC
Organism: Mus musculus; assembly: GCF_000001635.26. NCBI lineage: Eukaryota > Metazoa > Chordata > Mammalia > Rodentia > Muridae > Mus > Mus musculus. Next base: position 118,320,464 of record NC_000086.7, read on the forward strand.
TTTCCTGCTTGTAGTACTGTGATTTTTTTGCCATTTATGGGTTGATTTTTTTTTTTTTTTAACTCCAATCACAAAAACCACTTCACAGCAGCAAAGGATAGAAGAAATTTAGGTCTGTCCTCTTGGGACATACTGGTGTCAACATATCTCTCACCATCATGAATCAAATGCCTTGTTAAAATTGTAAAATGGCTCTTTGGAGACTAGATGAAAATTCCTTGCTACACTGAGAGATAAGTTTTGTTACTAAGTTTTATATGTTTCAAAACTGCAAATAGTATGCAATACACTTTGTTCATTGAAAAAAAAAAATCAGTGCTCTACAAGAGATAAAAGCATGCTACTCAGAGTGACTTCTAGCTATTTACCCATTAGCAAATATTTACATTTCATCACCATGACATTGATTCCATATTGCAGCATTAACTCTGCCCTAGCCTCGGTTCTCCAGATTCCAACCTTAAATTGATAAAGTTTTGTCAACTCCTCCTCCTCTTTTTTACTATTCATTTATTGTATGTTTTATTGTATTCGGTTATACCTTCCTCTTCCAAAGAATCATTCCTATTCTGTTTACCTTTGAAAAAGAGCAGGCCTCCAAGAGACAAAAGCCAAACATGACACAAGATACAGTAAGAAGAGGTGAAACTCTCATATTGAGGCTGGACAGGGCTACCCAATATGAGGAAAGAATGTCAAGAGCATGCAAAATAGTCATAGACATACCCACACCAACTCTTGGGGGTCCCACAAGACCTTTTTCAGGCTCATGCAAGCACCATGATTGCCTCTTCAGTCTCTGAGCCCCTATGAGCAATGTGTAGTGATTCTGTGGGCTATGTTCTCATAGGCTTCTTGACCCATCTGGTTGCCACAATTCCACATCCTGTTTCCCAGGGTTCCATGAGTTCAACTTAGAATTTATTTTTACATGTACATTTTATTTTTACATGTATGTGTGTCTATGTATACAAATATGTGAGTACATGAGCCAGAAGAAGACATCAGATCTTCTAGAGATGCCACTAAAGGAGGTTTTAGCATGCTCAACATGGAAACAGCAAACTGAGCTCCAGTCCTCTTCAAGGGTAGCAAATTTTCTTAACTAGTGAGCCACATCTCTAGCCCTTAAATATTTTAAATGCTCTCACCCTCACTGGGATGCATTCTTCCATTATCTACTCTTTGCTCTTATTCCTTTCTGGCATAAATTTAAAAAGAAAAAAAAATTACTCCTCTGTTCCTAAATCTGCAGACCATGACTTCAAAATTTTCTTAGTTGTGAACAAAAGTTACTATTTCTAAACTCACTAGTGATACAATTTTGCCATGAAACACTTAATTTTGATTCATTTGACTTTTTTTATGGTATTAGGTATGACAGACAACTCCTTGTTTCCTAATATATTTTCTTACCTTGGATCCTATGACTCCATCAACTACACCTTTGTCTTTACTATTTATTTCTATTCTAATTATGTACTAATTAATTACTACTCTTAAGAGATCATTTTGGCTCCCATTTTTTTTCTACCAATAGTCCCTCCAGAGATGACCTCCTCTAGTATGATCATTTAAATTCTATATTTAAATTGATTAATTATGTTTTCCCAACTGTGTTTCTCTATTGACCTCTAGACTTTAATAAAGTTTTTCTTTGAGGTACATTTCTAAAGTCCATCTCAAAATAAAGTGTCAATAACAGAATTTTAATACCTTCATGATTCCCCTCATCTTTCATATCCATAACGATGTCAGCCTTGACTTTGTGGTATAAAATCCTTTCAACCATGTTTTACTGCTCCTTATTAAATCATTTCAAGTGTTTTGCACTCAAACAAGGATAAGTATTTGAACTACATATGTTTGTAACTAATGAATATAGAGTTATGGTTATATTTCTATTATTAATATAAACATAATTTTTATAAGCAGAGTTTATTCAAAGATATGAGTCAAATTACCTTTGCAATGCTGTTCCTAATATTTTTAAAGATATCTAGTGGCCTATGAGATTGTTTACTTCAATCTTTCCAGCAAATGTTTTTAAATAGTATTCAAATGAATTCAAAATTCATTGATTTCTGATAGCTCATCTATGAAGAGTTCTCATTATTTAGGTGGTGAAATTTTTCATTGCTTGTAAGTATATATGAATTTGAGGTGAAACAAAATAAAACTGACAAAGGGAATAAGTGCAGAGATACTTAATAGAGTATAAGGTGTTGAATTGTGACAAGGTACTTTACTAAAAAACATCAGAATAGCTTGAAATGGTTACTAAAATTTAAGTTTTCAGGTCTTGTATCAGACATAATTAAAAGTTTTGAGAATTTAGCAAATCTGTTAACATTTTATGAAATTTCCTGCATTGTGCACACACTCAAAGTTGAGTACCACAGTACACATTAAAAATACATGCTTCACAGATATATGAGCCAAATTCCAAATATCCTCCTTTCTTCTTATCATTATATTTTTGGTATGTACTTACAATGTTTATTTAACAGGCACTGTTTTGATCAATGTGTAATTGTCATACAAGTTAAAGGATTTTTCAGGGATATTATTGGATATAAATATTAGCTTCTTCAATAATATATATTATATATATGTGTGTGTATATATATACATATATATGACATATATATATATATATATATATATATATATATATATATATATATTCAATGCTATCCATCCTTCCCCTCTTCCCTGCTACTACTAATTCCCTTTGGTTTGTTCAATCACTCCCATTATACATCCCTCTAATCTCACTCTTCCTGACCTCCTTCATATTTCTTTTCCTTATACCTTGTCCTAGTGTGCTTCCCTTGACAGTGATATAACAACAGCCAGTGACAACTTAGGAGAAGAGAGGGTTTATTTGGCATGCATGTTCTTTATCAATAGAAGACTAATTAGGAACTCAAGGCAATTAATAAAACAAGGACCATGAGGAAGCGGTTATTACATGTTTGCTTCCTCTGTCTTGCACAGCTACATTTCTTATATGGTCTACCTCGGCCCGCTTACCCAAAGTGATCTGTGTCAGCTCACATTAGTAAAAATGTGAGAAAATGTCCTGTAGATATGTAAACAGGCCATTTTGGATCAAGGTACTATTCAGTAGATTTTCTCTATCCCTGAGTCTTAAGTTGAGAACCAAGTCAGTTACTATAACATGACTTTATTTATCTTTCTTGCTGAATAAAATGTTAATGTGTTTATATACTGTATTTTCTTTGTCCATTTATCTCCTGATCCACATCTAAGCTAGTCATAGCTCGGCTGTTGTTAATAGTGTATTGTAATAAGCATGGATGCACACCTATCTCTGTGCAATATTGACTTTAATTCCTTCAGATAATTTTTTTCTGCTTTTTACCCATATTTCCATCCTCAGCAGAATTTCTTGTTAGACCTCTGGATGATAACTCTTTCTACTGGATTGAGATGAGATTTCAGTATAATTTTGATTGGCATGTGTTAGATGGCTTATGATGTTTAACAGCTTTGTACTCAATATAGGGTCTTTGTATATCTTCTTTTGAAAATTCTTTACTGTTTATGTGTTCCTATTTTGTTTGGAGTTTTATGTTTAATTTTTTACAAATTTTATACTCTGGATACCAATACCTTGTGAGTTAAACACCTGACAAGGTTTTTCTGTTTTGTAAGCTATGTCTTCACATTGTTGTTTTATTGGCTGGCCAGCAGCTCTTTAGTTTGTTGCAATCCCACTTGCCAAATGTTGCTATTTCCTGACCTATTGGAGATCTATTCATAAAGTCATTACAAATGAACATCCATAGATGCGTTTTCACCTATGATTCACTCTACTTCAAAAGTTCTGGTGTTACATTAATAATTTTCATCCTATTTGAATTGATTTTTTCTGAAATGAGAGGACTATTTCACATTAAATTTAACTCTTCTACTAACAAGTATACATTTTTCCTAGACTCACACTTAAAGAAAATGCCTTTTCTTTAGAGTGTGTTCATGAAGGTTTATGAGTTTTTTTTCCTGAGTTGTTTCTTCTGTCTCACTCCTTTTCATGTTTATTTTGTGCAAGCACCATGCTGTTTTTTTGTTAGTAAAACTTTGTAGAATAATTGATAGCATCGTGTTATGATGTCTCTAACATTATTATTTTTTGCCTCCTCAAATATGAGTTGGCTATTTGAGAAATTTTGTGTTTTAATATAAAATTATTTTCGTGTAGTTCTGTGATGAGGAAATTATACCTACGTCCGAAATATGAATTATTTATCTCTCTTCTGAATATGCTAACTCAGTAATGTAATTTCCTTAAGTATTTATTTAGACAAATTTTAATGAGTTTCCTATGAGTCTTTTTAGTATGAGACTTTACTATGTCCAAATTTATTAATAATTTTTCTACAGCAATTTAGAAACAAGTCTATTACCCTTGAAGTTTCTTGCTTTTAAATTTTTATTTTATATGTACATGTATTTCTCTACATATATGCGTATTTGAATTGAATCCAGTTCAGAAGAATATGGATTCCCCTGTAACTTGTGTTATAGATGGTTGTGAACCACAATGCAGGTGCAGGGAATCCAACCTGTGTGCTCTACAAGAACATTCACTGATATCCTTGACCACTGAGCTACACCACCAGTTTCCATCTCTTAATTTTTTTTCTTAAGTTAATCTAGTTATTTTCTGTCCATTATAGTCCAGAAATTGGATAGAAATTTCGAGTCCTTGTTGTTTTTGAGTTGAGTTCAGTTATATAAACATGTTTATACTCTCTCATTCTATTCCTATATAATGTTGGATTATTTTCACCCTAGATCTTACTATGATCTTACTACTTACTTGCAACCTATTAAAACTTACTTACCTATTAAACTTACTTACCCTAGATCTTATTACTTACTTGTAACCTAGTAAAGCCCTCCTTGGATATATTTTGTCATATGTTAATTTCATTTAGAGCTCCTTTGCTAAATTTAAAACAAAAGGATTTGATTCAAAGCCATAAAATGCACACAGATACATATTATATCTGCCAAATATTTGTATTCATTGTATGCCATTTCTTGGGACAGATTTAATTATTTTATTTATTTATTGTTATTTATAATGTAAGCAGATTCTTATGACACAATTTCCCCTCTCTCTACTGCTCTGTGTTTTCTCCCACCTCCCCTGTCCCCCAGATCCAATTTCCCTCAGATTCTTTTTCTGAAAAGAACAGGTATCTAAGAGAGCCAGAGAGCACAAAACAACATACAATATGATGAGGTAAAATTTTTCATATCAAGGCTGGGTGCAGCAATCCATTAAAAGTAAAAGAGTCCCAAGAGCAGGAAAAAGTCAGAGATATATCTGCACCAATATTAGAAGAAGGAATTTTAGTTATGCCATTCAAAAAGACATGTATAGAATATTGTCTTCATTACTATTCTATAGCTGTAAAGAGATAGTATGAACAAGACACTTCTTTGATAAGAATATGTTCAATTTGAGTCTTGTTTACAGGTTTATAGGGTTAGTCCATGATCATCATTGCAGAGCGATGATAAGATTGGTGACAAAATAGTAGCTGATAGTTTTCCATCATTCTCCACATGCAGAAGGCAGAGAGAGGAAAGGAGAATTAGCCTGACATGGGCTTTTGAAACTCTCAAAGGACAGGCCCTTGGTCTTGGGAAGATATTATGCCCCAATACAGGGGAAGCAGGATGGGTGTAGAGTATAGGGGACTTTTGGAATAGCATTTAAAATGTAAATGAAGAAAATATCTAATATAAAAAAAGAAAAGAAACTTCAAAGCTCCCACCCACTGACACAACTCCTCCAAAGTTGCACGTACTCCAAGAAGGCCACATCCAAAACCGTCAAATATAGTTCCAGTAACCTAGGACCAAGCATTCCAACATCAATATGAGACTCAATCTCATCTAAACTACAACACATGTCTATAGTCAAGGAAAACAGTACAATAGACTTTATTTGTGAATATATAATTATCTTACTATATTCTTTATGAGATATCCATAGTGATAAAGGCAATATAATTACTGACCAGGCATATGTATGAAGCATTATGCAAAACACATAATAGCATTTAATTTAAAATTTCTAATACAGTCTCTGAAATGATAAACAGAGAAACACCAAACAATTTTTAGATTATTTCAATAGCTCACAGAAAGTCCACTAATTAGGAGACATAAATAGATATCAGTTAGAAAATCCCATAAGTTTTAAACAGCTTTCATGATTGGTATTCTTGTTCTGAAAAGAAAAATAAAAAGAAATCTAGCTACACAGGCTCAGCTTTACACTAAACATTTTAGCAAAAGAAATAAAATTTTAATGAAAAACAAAGCCAAAGCCAGATGATATAATAAAGGACACTTATTCTGAAGATCACTTTTATTTTCTATTTCTCTATTTCTATCTCTAGATTGATCTTTAAGTTTAAATAGTTTAGTGCTTTGGTGAAACTAGTACTTTTGAGTTCCAGTTAAATTTTATTGATAGGATGTGCTTTTGACAGCCTTGAGGCTCCAGGCACAATCCCTAGCACACATGTAAATAAATACACACTTCATTACTTTGCACTCTTCCTTTTTCATGTTCTTATCAATATCTTTTGCAACTTTTTATTTGATGTTTTCTAAATCTTAATTTTATCAATATTTTGATAATATTTATTATAAGAAATATAAGCCGATAATTCCTTGTAGAGTTTATTCCTGTTTCTATGATGGTCGATAATATTGAGTGTTTTCTTTTTCTCCATGTATTTGTTGACTGCTTATTTTTTTTTCACTTTGAAACACTGCTCACTCAAGGCATTTACACAGTTTAATTGGGCTACTTGTTATTTTCAGGAAAATACACATGTCTAGAGATCATTATTTTGAGTTACAGGGTAAATACACAGAAAGATGAACAACACATGATTTCTTTCATATTTGGAACTTAAAACAAATGTTGACCAGGATATAAAATCAAGGTTACTAATAATTGAGGATTTTAAGAAAAGTGGATAAAGGGAGGCTGGATGTGTTCAATGTATGCAGAATGTATGCGTCAAAATATGCCACAGGGATGCTATCAATATATAATTATGCTATTGCAATAAAAATAGAATAAAGTAAATAAAAATTAAATAATAATATGAACATGTGATAAGTAACCATGTCCCAAATGGTCAAATTTCTTTTTACTTTTTATTTCCTTAATGCTAACAATATTCCAAAACCCAGCATATCATATAATTGTATCGCCATCTCAAAACAAAACTAAAGCATTTATACCTGAAGTAACTATTCCTTCGTAGCCTATTATATACTATATGAATATTATACGGAATACTCCTGCACTGTGTCATCCAAATCTAATGCAAATCACCATCTCATTTTATCTGTATCACTATACCCTTTTATTCAATTAGTTGAAATGTTCTCTTATGACCATGTCGGCTCACCTTCGCATAGTACCCATAGCAAAACTTTGAAAATATAAGACAGATCTAAACTATGTATGCCATATTGCACTGAAATTAATATTACAATTTCCTTGCTATGACTTACACAGCCAAGATAGCATAGTCTATGTATCGTCCTTCCAAATATCTTTTTAATAATTACCTTCATGTTCAGTATGCTCCAGCCATATATCTGATTTTCTCTGTCTTTAACATGCTACAGTGATCCCTTCTTGGGACTTTGAAATTGATGCTATGTGTTTGAGCACTATGCCTCTAAATACTACCACCAATATCTATTTTATGAATTAGGTTACAAAAATCAATGCTTTTGAAAAGACCTTTCAAATATGCCTAGCTGAATAGCATATTCAAATTCCTTTTTATAAATCTAATTATACAAAAATTTGATTGACAGATAATAGTTTCACATATTTCTGAATAAAATGTGAAATTGCTATTGCAACATAGATTAACATCTCTACCAAGTTAAATTTCACCATTTATTATAAATAAGAATATATTAGGATCTTCTGGTTATTTTGTAATATACAATTCATTGATCTAAATTAAATTTCTATTCTACCATAATTACATTCAATCTTATAATGTTTCCTTCATAACAATGTATGAACCTTAAAGATATTTAAATATTTGCTGTATTATTTAGTTTGTCGCTTACTCATTTGTTATCTTCACTAAACTATTAAAATGCAATTTCTATGGTGTGTAGGTTCTATTTAAGATATAGCAATGCCATCCTTTTCAATGATAACTTCATAGATTATGTGTGGAGAAAAGAATACCAATTCATACATTTTAATTAAACAATTTTGATTGTGAAATTCTATAGTACATGAGGCAAAGATCTGAAAATCATTAGTGATTATAGAGAGCCTCTGTACTGGATAAAGTACTGGTGATGAAAATGTCATTGAACAAATTACAAGCAGCAGTAAGAAAATGAGAAAACCCCTTTAGCACAATGTACATACTTCCCATGACAAATTCCTAGTAAAACTATTGACCTATTTTCTCATATCTAAGAGTACAAATTTATTATATATTATTTAAACAAATGTTTTTAAAGTGACCAGTAATTTATATTTAAACTTATTAGTATCTTACTGTTCGTAAGTAGTAAGTAGTCAAAAGTTAGTGACTAACATTGAAATGGTCAAACAAAAGACAATCTTTAGAAGTCTAGAAATGGAAAAAAAAGAAGCAAATAGCTGAAGAACATAAGAGTTGAAAATATCTAATAACTGGACTGGACAATAATACTGTATTGTTGACTATATCACACACTCTAAATACTTCAGGGAGCAGTGTAAACCAAGAATTCAGAATCTTTTTCACCAAGATAAAAGAGACTTTGAACATGATTAAAATGCACGTTAATGCTAATTATATATAACTAATGTATTCTTATGAAAACTCTTAAAACATAAAAAACCCCAACAGTAAATAAAATCCAACAGAAATGCTAACACTACCCTTACTGTAGATCAGCTGATAGTAATGTTATGTATTTTTAAAAACAAATCAAATAATGTTATGAAGAAAAATTTGTTTGTTACTATTGTTCCCACATAGCTACCTGCAGGTTCTTCTTGTTATCTTTGATTTGACATATGTTTGTGATTTTTTCTATTATTATTATTATTATCATCATCATCATTATTTTACACTCCAGATTTTATTCCCCTCCTGGTCTACCCTCCAACTCTTCCATATACAGTACCTACTCTCTACCCATCTATCTCCTCCAGGATATCCCCACTACCACCACCCCACCAGACCTCTAAAACTCCCTGGGACCTACAGTCGTTTGAGGAGTAGCTGCATCTTCTCTGACTGAACCTAGACCTATGTGTCCTCTGCTGTATGTGGTTTGGGGGCATTGTATCAGCTGGTGTATGCTGCTCGGTTGGTGGTCCAATGTTTTAGAGATCTCAGGGGTCCCAGTTAATTGAGACTGTTGGTCCTCCTACAGAGTTGCCCTCCTCCTCAGCTTCTTCCAGCTTTTCCCTAATTCAACCACAGAGGTCAGCTGCTTCTGTCTATTGGTTGATTGCAAATATCTGCATATGGCTCTTTTAGGTGCATGTTGGGTATTTCAGAGGGCAGGCATGACAAGCCTCTTTTTGTGAACACTCCATAGCCTCAATATAAGTGTCAGGCCTTGGGTCCTCTCCTTAAGCTGGATACCACTTTGGGCCTGTCACTAGACCTTGTTTGCCTCAAGCTCTTCTCCATTTCCATCCATGCAGTGCTTTCAAACAGGAACAATTATGGGTCAGAGTTTTGACTATAGGATAGCAGCCCTATCCCTCACTTGATGTCCTGTCTTTCTATTAGAGTTGGGCTCTACAAGTTCCCTCTCACTCCTGTAGGCCATTTTATCTAGGGTCCCTCCCTTTGAGTCCTGAAAGTCTCTTACCTCTGGGGTTTCTGCTACGTCTGGAGGGTCCAGCCAACCTCCTAACTCCCGAGGTTGCTTGTTTCCATTCTTTCTCCTGACCCTCAGGATACCCACTAGAAGTAAGCAGTAGTACTCTAGTACTGAACATATCCAGTCTAGAAAGAGCATACAAAGAAACCAGTTGAGATCTAAACTGAAGCTTCAAATCTGCATCCTTGTATTCACAGTGATGAAAAATGGTATGTAGGATGTTTATGGAGAAAAGTCATCAATGTTTACACTCAGCTGTATTCACATTATATTACAATATTGAAATGCCTCGGAAGTCATGATCCCCCTAACTAAATATATACAATCTTTTTATTTCTCCTCTTACACTCCTAGAGAGGATTATACAAGTTTTATTTAGTTTTTATTCACTGTTTTTCACAACTTAGACTAATAATTATTTTTAATATAGTTATTTTGCTAGTTTGTCAGTTAGTACTCTACCACTGTATTTTTTTTAGAATTAATTTTTTATTAGGTATTTTCCTCATTTACATTTCCAATGCTATCCAAAAAGTCCCCAATACACTCTCCCCCCCCCCACTCCCTTACCCACCCACTCCCACTTTTTGGCCCTGCTGTTCCCCTGTACTGGGGCATATAAAGTTTGCAAGTCCAATGGGACTCTCTTTCCAGTGATGGCCGACTAGGCCATCTTTTGATACATATGCAGCTAGAGTCAAGAGCTCCGGGGTACTGGTTAGTTCATAATGTTGTTCCACCTATAGGGTTGCAGATCCCTTTAGCTCCTTGGGTACTTTCTCTAGCTCCTCCATTGGGAGCCCTGTGATCCATCCAATAGCTGACTGTGAGCATCCACTTCTGTGTTTGCTAGGCCCGGATCTACGGAAGCCATCTTGGTTCCATGACTCTGCCGAACTTAGGAACTTAGTCTGCACAGGTAAGAGTGTGCACCACAGAACCTGACAGCTTGTGGGACAGGCAGGAGCCACAGAGCCTTTGAGGCAGCGCCCTTTTCGGGCCCTAGACATCTGGCCACCCTCCAGGCCAGAGGACAGGTGTCCACCCTGCCCGGGAGCCCTTTGCCTCAGGATCGGAGGGAGCCATCTTGGTTCCGGGACTCTGCTGAACTTAGTCTGCACAGGTGAGAGTGTGCACCACAGAAGCTGACAGCTTCTGGGACAGGTGGGAGCCACAGCGCTACTGAGGCAGCACCCTTTTCAGGCCCCAGACATGTGGCTACCACTGTATTTTTTTTCCATTTTTTATTAGGTATTTAGCTCATTTACATTTCCAATGCTATACCAAAAGTCCCCCATATCCACCCACCCCCACTCCCCTGCCCACCCACTCCCCCTTTTTGGCCCTGGCGTTCCCCTGTACTGGGGCATATAAAGTTTGCAAGTCCAATGGGCCTCTCTTTCCAGTGATGGCCGACTAGGCCATCTTTTGATATATATGCAGCTAGAGTCAAGAGCTCCGGGGTACTGGTTAGTTCATAATGTTGTTCCACCTATAGGGTTGCAGATCCCTTTAGCTCCTTGGCTACTTTCTCTAGCTCCTCCATTGGGAGTCCTGTGATCCATCCATTAGCTGACTGTGAGCATCCACTTCTGTGTTTGCTAGGTCCCGGCATAGTCTCACAAGAGACAGCTACATCTGGGTCCTTTCAATAAAATCTTGCTAGTGTATGCAATGGTGTCAGCGTTTGGATGCTGATTATGGGGTGGATCCCTGGATATGGCAGTCTCTACATGGTCCATCCTTTCATCTCAGCTCCAAACTTTGTCTCTGTAACTCCTTCCAAGGGTGTTTTGTTCCCACTTCTAAGGAGGGGCATAGTGACCACTGTATTTTTTAATCTATTCCAAATATAAGAACCAGGAAAATCTTGTTAACATTATTAATTTTACAACATTCTTTTTTTTTTCAAAATTTTCTAACTGCCCTATAACATATATATTCAGGAATACAAAAAAAATCTTATAGTGGTTCACTATTATCTGAAGTAAAATATATTTTATTGATCTTTTATTTTTAAGTCCTTCCTACTAGAAAACAAATTTCAGAAAATTGAAGTTCATGTATTATCTTTCTGTAGTCCTTATTCTCATAATAATGGCTGTAATTCGTATTTAATGGCTATTTGTCAAAAGAATACACTTTGTAGAATGAATTTTTATTATAGAGTGAACTTATATTCTTTGTTATCTTTCTATTAATCATGATTCTCAAATCAATGAAAAAGTCACTGGAATTCAGGTGAGCTCATAGAGATCTGGGAATCTGTATGGATCAGAGCTGGGTCCTCTGTCTATATATTAGAGTGTGTAACTCAGTATCCTTCTGGGATTTCTAAAAGTGGTATCAGTTACTGTCTCTGACTCTTTTGCCTGCCTCTAGGACCCTTTTATTTCTACTGGGCTGCTTTTTTCAGCCTTAAATTTAGAATATATACTGGTTTTATTGTAGGTTGTTGTGTCATGTTTAATTGATGTCCTTGGACAGCCTTACTTTTTCTAAGCAGAGATGTGCAAGAGGTGGATCCAAGGAGGGAAGGGAGTTGAAGAGAATACTGAGGAAGAAAAAGGAGGGAAAAACTGTAGTTTTGGATGTAATATGTAAGAGAAGAATACATACAAAACAAAACAAAACAACAAACAAAAATAAAGTCAAGGTAACTCTTTTCTGCTATGTCACCTTGCCCTTGAAATAATCATTTGCCTTCTAATGATTATGATACCAATGATGAAGATCTCAAAGTTGTTGAGATAGGCTCAAAATCCCTATCAGCCAGCTGAGATAACCTGAAGTGTAGTCCCCACTCTTAATGTATAACAAGTGCTTGCTATCAATTCTCAAAGCCATCCCTCATATACCCCATGGGTAGACTTTCTGTTTGATCTTTGTCAATTAGCTGCTTAATTAAATACATGGGGCATTCCGGCAGACAACTTTAGTCTTGTTGCTTTTAACTTTTGGACTTTGCATGTTAAACAGATTGGTCGCCTTCACATAGGTTCCCTTTCAGCAAGCTCGGCTATTCATCACGGCAGTTGTTCATTGCTATGAAAAAATACATTGAGTGCATATTCATATGTCCTTCATGGTTTTGGTCTGAATAGGAAAGAGTGTGCTTTTGAAGGCTGGTAGCTAGAGATGGATAAGAGTGTTCTTGAGCTTCATTGACCTAAGACAGAGCCATACATCAAAAAGCTATGTTTGTCCTCCATGACAGGTCACAAGGAGTAATATAGACACTGACCTAAGGCAGGCACGGTCCCCTAGCCACTCTTTACCCTAGACAGGATAATGGAAAACAAGACAGCTCAGTGGATAAGAGCTCCAACTGTTCTTCCAAAGGTACTGAGATCAAAATCCCAGCAACAACATGGTGGCTCACAACCATTTGTAATGAAATCTGATGCCCTCTTCTGGAGTGTCTGAATACAGCTACAGTGTACATACATGTAATATATAAATAAATAAAAATAAAATAAAAAAGGAGGAATTATGCCCTTCCCCAGCATTGAATGGACTAAATAGACCTTAAGTGTTTTCCATAGTGGACCTTAACCACCTAGGTGGATTCTTCTGCCTTGTTGCACCTGCAATTTGCTACAGGAGCCTGCTGGGATTGCTTTACAACATCCTCCAGCTGAAAAAAGCAACATAATCCAGCTGAAACAAAGAAGGGTCCATTGGCACTTCCTATATAAATATAGTGCTACACATTAAACTTTGAGCCTTGATCAGAAAAAAAAAAGGAAAAAAAAATCATTTGTCATGATTTCCAAATTACCAGCATTTTAACAATCACTTTAAGTTGCATGGGGCCATTATAAAAGAAATCTGTTGCTTCATTTTACTATATGAAAATTAATTACAGTTTACCAAAATATTTAGAAGAATAAAAGATTCAATATATATTTTATGGGCAATGATTGGAAATAAATTAGAAAAGATAACATGATCTTTGTTCTTGGAAATATGTTCCTTTTACAATATTTAGTAAGTAAATAAAATAATCATAACTATAAAATATGTTTTATAAAGAATTAATTCTGTAAATTTTATATTAAGATTTTATAGTTCATAGAAAAAGATGTTTTAAAAATGTAGTGTTTTATCTGATTAAATAAATACATGTTTCATTTATTGGTTTCATTCAGTGGATTTATCATTGTCCAAACTTGAAATTAATTAATTAATTAATGTGTGAATCAATATGAATATTTATTAGCCTTTTCATGAGTTAAAAAGATAACCATATGTAACCATTCAATACATTTACTAATGTATTATTCTAAAATAATATTGACACAAAACACCCACCAGTTGAATATAAATTCATTATCACATGATAAAATCATAGAAAGTGACAAAGGAAAATTTCTGACTCCATGTATATTTTAGCTAAATTTTAATTAAAGATATGTACAATTATTACTGTTTACATAAAAACCTTTTTGAAACTCTAAAAGTTGGTGTTGCTAAGAATAAATGGATTGTTTTCTCTTTCAAAACTCAATGGTACATCGACTTAATATATTAAACATCACTATTCTTCTAATAAGCAAAACACAGTTTTTCTATTTAAACAATATAGCTTATATTTCTAAAAACTCTGCTCAGTGCATAAATTTTCAATTGTCTTTTTATACTCTCTCTTATCTTGAAAGGGGCAGAAAACAGACAATCATAAAGAAGGAAGTAATTCTGCTATTATTGCAGTTGCCAGGAATATAAGTATCATCTGTAGATCTAAAATTTCATTAAATAAGGCAAGATAAATTACTGTGATTTATACAACTATGGACAATGGGGCAATATATCTTATCTTATTAATTATATGAAAAATATGAACCTCATTTCCTCATTGTGGATAAATGATTAAGGTCTGTGTAATAGATAATGTTACTTCCAAATAAAACACATACAAACCCATATAAAATTCCCTCAAGCAGTTTTTCCCTCTAGTATCTTTTAAACAGGGTCAATTAAATTGAAACAAGATGGAGAGATCACACTTCTGAAGTCACACTTTAGAAAAAATAATCCACATTCAATTCTATTATTACTATTTAGGACTCCATGAAAATAATACAGAATTCTCTGTGATGCTGATAAGATTTTATTCCCTTTTGTATGCATGTATCTGATATTTTCCTCTCTCTTTTTTTTAAAAACTCACCACATTGTATTTTCCTATAAAGTGATGATATCAATTTTAAATTTCTCATTATAACATAATGGATCCCTGAAATTAAAATAAAGCTTTAAGTAACTACTTTATTTGCTACACAAAAGAAAATAGATTTCTTCCCAACACTGTTATTTTTCAACTGAGAAATACTGGCTGGAGATTGAAATAAAAATATATTAATTCAAATATTCTTTCATTCATTTATTATTATTTTTTATACACTCAAGACTTTATCCACCTCCCAGTCCACCCTCTGAATGTTCCACATCCCATACCTCCCCAGAAACCACTGTCTCCAAGAGGATGTCCTGACCCCCTATCCTCTGCTCCTGCCAGACCTCGACACTCCCTGGGGGCTCAAATCTCTTGAGGGTTAGGTGCATCTTCTCTGACTGATTCCAGACCCAGCAGTCCTCTTTTACATATATGATAGGAGCCTCATATTAGAAAGTGTATGTTACCTAGTTGGTGGCTCAGTGTCTTAGAGATCACAGAGGGCAGGTTATTTGAGACTATTTGTCTTTCTACAGAGTAACCCTCCTCCTCAGCTTCTTCCAGTTTTCCCCTAATTCAACCACAGGGGTCAACAGCTTCTGTCCATTGATTGGGTGGAAATATCTGCATCTGACTTTTTCAGCTGCCTGTTGGGTCTTTCAGAGGGCAAGCATGATAGGTCCTTTTTTGAGAGCACTCCATAGCCTCACTAATAGTGTCAGGCCTTGGGGCCACCCCTTGAGCTGGATCCCACTTTGGGCCTGTCACTAGTACTTCTTTGCCTCAAGTACTTCTACATTTTTGTCCCTGCAGGTTTGTTTTTTGTTTGTTTGTTTGTTTGTTTGTTTGTTTGTTTTCCATACAGGAACAATTCTGGGTCAGAGTTTTTGACTGTAGGATAACAACCCCATCCCTCACTTGATGCCCTGTCTAGTGAAGGTGGACTCTACAATTTCCCTCTCCCCACTATAGTGCATATATTGTAAGGTCCCTACAATTGAGTCTTGAGTTCGATGTTCTTGCCTAATTTCTCTTCTATTAGATTCAGTGTATCTGATTTAATGTTGAGGTTTTTGATCCACATTGACTTGAGTTTTGTCCAAGGTGACAAGTTTGGATCTAATTTGATTTTTCTACATACAGACTGCCAGTTAAAGAAGCACCATTTACGTAGGATGCTTTTTTTTCCCCCATTGTATATTTTTGGCTCCTTTGACAAAGATCAGGTTATTTCTGGGTCTTCAATTGTATTCCATGGATCAAAGTGCCTGTCTCTGTACCAATACCATGCAGTTTTTATCACTATTGCTCTGTAATACAACTTGAGGTCAGGGATGCTGATTCCCCCAGAAGTTCTCTTATTTTTAACTATTGTTTTTGCTATTCTGTTTTGTTTTGTTTTGTTTGTTGCTTTTCCAGATGAATTTGAGAGCATTGCTCTTCCCATGTCTTTGAAGAATTGTTCTGGGATTTTGATGGGGATTGCATTGAATCTCTAGGTAGTTTTTGGAGGACAGCCATTTTCAGTCTGTTAATTCTGCCAATTCATGAGCATGAGCGATCTCTCCATTTTCTGAGATCTTTTTCGAAATCTTTCTTGAAACACTTGAAGTTATAGTCATACAGATCTTTTACGTGTTTGGATAGAGTTACCCAAACATATTTTATATTGTTTGTTAATATTGTGAAGTTTGTTGTTTCCCTTGTTTCTTTCTTAGCTCATTTATTATTTGTATAAAGGAAAGCTATGATTAATTTCATATACACCCACTTTACTAAAGTTGTTTATCAGCTGTAGAAGTTCACTGTTAGAATTTTGGGGTCACTTATATATACTATAATATCATCTACCAATAATGATACCTTTATTTCTTCTTTGCCATTTTGTATCCCCTTTATCTCATTTTGTTGTCTTATTGCTCTAGCTAGAACTTCGAATACTATAGTAAATAGATACTGGGAGAGTGGGAATTCTTGACTTGTCCTGATTTTAGAACGAGTGCTTCAAGTATCTCTCCATTTAATTTGATATTGGCTGTCAGTTTGCTGTAAATTTATTTTATTATGTTTAAATATGGGCCTTGAATTCCTGTTCTCTCCACCAAATATTGAAGAAAAAATCAGGCTCCTTTGTCTTCTAGAAAGGTCAACTGTGAAGGGACTCTTTCTATGCTATTTCTTCTGCATCTTCTTAAAGTGAGCATGAGCAGCAGGGAGTAGTTTCTGTCCTTTTCTCACCCATTGTGCTGCCTGCTAGTCTTGAAGCCAGAGAATATGATTTTGTAGCAGAACTGGATATAACTGTTTATTGCTTTCCTGTTTCTGAGTACAGACTGACATAGGCTTCAAGCTTTCTTCAGTTTCTTGTACAGAAACATATTTTGAAATAGGGATGTAGAAACATTATGCAGTGTAACAATCCACAGGAAAGGCTGGAAGTGCTCAAAAGCACAAGTACTCCCATGTGAGGGATCATCATCTTTCTGGAACTTAATGCAAACAAGTAATCATTTGTAACTACTTAATCCTCACAGGAACAACACTGGTATCTAAATTTCCTAATTGGATAGCCTTAATGGTATGCGGGTTATATTATTCAAAGTATCTAAAAAATTCTCAATGTATGGAGCTCTCTATGGACCAGACTCCATATTAACACTGTTCTGAAACAAGCATTCCAGGCCAACACACCCTGAATGAGTGCATGTGAGTTCTTGAAAAAGAAACAATGCTTTGAAAAATGGTGTTTCAGAATCAATTAAGATCACTTAAATGCACCTTGCCACAGCAAAGAACCAGTGCTCTGCCCCCTCCGGCCCCCACTTCCAAAAAAAAAAAAAAAAAAACCATGAATGAGGCAATAGTTATCCAAATTCAATACTGTATTTCTACTACAGCATTCCTTTCTGGATAGACTGTAAATCTTCAATACTGAGCCCAGTATTAATTGCATTTTCCAAATAACTCTTATTTCTCCCCCTTTTCCCTCACCTGCATTATAATACTGCCTGAATGAATCTAATTTATTTCTTTCTCTAATTTTGTTTCCCACTCTCCAATATTCTCTAATAATAATATGTACACAAGTGAAACAAGAACTAATGATTTCTGAGGCCTCAGACTCATGTTTTTATTTGTCAGAACTCTGCTCACAACTCATCCTACTAAAGCTATGCTTCTTTATGTTCAGCTTTCTCCATGGAAAAAGCATCTAATAACAAATATAGAAGGTCACTATGGATGTGAAACAAAGCAAGGACAGTATATGGAAGGGTTTAGAAGGAGGAAAAGGAAGGGAAAATTATGTAATTGGATTATAATCTTGAAAATCATAGACAAAATAAAGTTGTACTGCCTACTACTGAAACATCAGTACCCTTCTGCTGTCACAAGTTTTCTGAGAGCAGCTGTTCTCAAGTCATTCTGCCTATGTCTCTGGTAACACTGCTGTGAGTGTGTGACAAGACACTCGTTTTTGTCTCCCCGTTTACTCCTTTGCTTTCATTTATTAATGTCAAATGTCATTATGTGTGAGAAGATTTTAATTAATGGAAGACTACATTTCAAAATAAATAAACACCGTTAAGCGGAAAGAAGTTTCTGCAATTTCAGTAAATTAAATATCCCGATTTTGTTTCAAAGCTTCAATTAAACTAGGTTTTCTGTAGCTTATATATATATATATATATATATATATATATATATATATATATATATATTATGGTTTGGGGCAGAATCTTCTTAACTCTCCTATATGTAGTACCTATTTAATAGACTGCTGTTGGAAATACATACACACACACACACACACACACACACACACACACACACATATATATATACACACACACATTTATATATGCCTTCTAATGATATCAAAAGGAACACAATATGGCTTAACCTGTAGAAACATGTTAAGACAAAGGAAGATAATATTAAAAGGCAATAGAACACAATACTCCTTTTTGAGGGAATGAATAATTCCTTTCAATTATTACCAAACCTGGAATGGAACTCTATATGTGCAACTGATGCATATTTATTTTTAAGTGTAAGAGACAGTTATTGGAAATAGGACAGAACATGGAAAATGAACAAGAGTCATGCTACTTACAATAAAATATTAGTGTAACTATTAAGATAAATACTTTATTTACATACTAATATTTTATAATATAATATTTGACAAAAATTAATTATGGAATGTAAGTTTCATTTTCATAGTACTTTTTAAAATGTGTTTATACTTTATTGATACAAAAAGCTTAATCTCTAAAATTTCTTTATTAACACAGATTTTGACAAATCTCAAAGAGAAATGGTAAATAGTAAGAATCACAAGGTTAAAGTATGGTCTGAGAAATTAAACAAAAAGTGGAATTAAATGACAATATAAAGGCAGGGTTGTAACTGAGTGGTACAGTGCTTGCATATTATGCATGTACTGAGTTCAATATCCAGTAGTGTAAAGCTAAAGAAAAAACAGAATGAATAATCTATTTTATTATATAGCATACATTTATAAATGTTCACAGTTTTACATAAAAATATGATCATGTAAAGTTTAGTATATCTTCTATTATTTGAAATTCAATAAACATTAAAAAAAACAAAATTGACTCTCAACTTTTGAATATGTTAGAAATAATTTTGGTTTTGTGTCTTTGTAAGTTTGACTTCAACATGCTTTCTGACCACACTAAATATTTAGGTTTATATACATTATGTGATTGCATGGAATTGATATCAATAGAGCAAGTCTCAAAGTCAGTAATGTTAAATGGTTATTGGATGTCTTCATTACATATAAATGTTCCCATCAGTTGTAAAAACTGTTCTAAATATAAATTTAATTTCAAATTTTCTCTGAGTATATTTTAAACTCTCAGTCTAAATATCATGCTTCAGTAATTTTCACAAAAGGAAAATGTCATAACAGTTAATGCTTGTAAAATATTTAATTTGACCTTGAAAATATTAATAACTTTTAAATATCAAACATATGAAAGATTAATATAAAATTTAAGAAACTACATAGCACTGAAATTTGACAATACCCTTTGAAGGCAGGAATATTTTTAAAAATTAATAAGTTGGATAGGAAATAAAAGAAATTTTACACACAGTTGGTAAGAATATTCAATAGTAACTCGACTATGAAAATCAAAATGAACATAGTTTATTATGGACAAGCCTGAGGGGAGTGGTTGTAAAATGGATGAACTACTCAATTGTGGTTCAGTGTGGGATCTTTTGGGTATAAGCCCAGGAGTGGGTCTTGAGTTTCTGAAAACCACCAAATTGATTTCCAAAGTGGTTGTACAATTTTGCACTCCCATGAGAAATAGAGGAGTGTCCCCCTTGTTCCTATCCTCAACAGTATAGGCTTTCATCTGAGTTTTTGATCTTATCCATTCTTTTTTAATTACATATTTTCTTTATTGACATTTCAAATGCTATTCCCTTTCCAGGTTTCTCCTCCAAAATCCCCCTTCCTTTATCACCTCCTCCCTCCCAATGCTCACCAACACACCCACTCCTGCTTCCTGGCACTGGCATTCCCCCAGACTGGGGCATAGAGCCTTCACAGGACCAAGGGACTCTCCTCTTGCAGATGAACGACTAGGTCATTCTCTGCTACACATGTAGCTGGATCCATGAATCCCACCATGTGTAATTTTTTGGTTGGAGATCTAGTCTCTGGGAGCTCTGGGGGTAATAGTTAGTTCGTATTGTTGTTCGTCCTATGGGGCTGGAAACCCTTTCAACTCCTTGGATACTTTCTCTAGCTCCTTCATTGGGGACCCAATGCTCAAGCCAAAGGAAGGCTGTGAGCATCTACTTCTGTATTTGTCAGCCAGTGGCACAGCCTCTCAGGAGACAGCTATATCAGGCTCTTGTCAGCAAGCATTTGTTGCAATCCACAATAGTGTCTGGGTTTTTGTGATTGTATATGGGATGGATCCCCAGGTGGGGCAGTCTCTGGATAGTCCTTCCTTCAGTCTCTGCTCCGATGTTTGCCTCTGTAACTCCTTCTTTGGGTATTTTGTTTCCCCTTCTAAGAAGGATCGAATTGTCCACATTTTGGTCTTCCTTCTTCTTGAGTTTCATCTGTTTAGTGAATTGTATCTTGGGTATTCTGAGCTTCTGGGCTAATATCCAATTCTCAGTGAATGTATATTATGTGTGTTCTTTTGTGATTGGGTTACTTCATTCAGGATGATATCTTCCTGATCCATCCATTTGCCTAAGTGTTTCATAAATTCATAGATTTTAATAGCTGAGTATTACTCCATTTGTAACAAAAGCTTATACTCAACAAAACTGGAAAACCTCGATGAAATGAACAATTTTCTAGACAGATACCAGGTACTAAAGTTATATCAGGATCAGATTAACTATCTAAACAGTCCTATATCCTCTAGAGAAATAGGAAGAGTCATTAATAGTCTCCCAACCAAAAAAAAAAAAAAAAAAGCCCCCAGGACCAGACAGGTTTAATGCAGAGATCTATAAGACATTTAAAGAAGACCTAATACCAATACTCCTCAAACTATTCCACAAACTAGAAACAGAAGGTACTCAACCAAATTCATTCTATGAAGCCACCATTACTCTGATATCTAAACCACACAGAGACCCAACAAAGAAAGAGAACTTCAGATCAATTTCCTTTATGAATATCCATGTAAAAATAATCAATGAAATTCTTGCAAACCAAATCTAAGAACACATCAAATCGATCATCGATCATGATCAAGTAGGCTTTGTACCATGGATGCTAGGATGGTTCAATGCATGGTAATATATCAAAGTAATCCACTATATAAACAAACTCAAAGAAAAAACATATGGTCATCTCATTACATACTGAGAAAGCATTTGACAAAATCCAACACTCCTTCCTGATAAAAGTCATGGAAAGATCAGGAATTCAAGGCCCATACTTAATCATAGCAAAGGCAATATACAGAAAACCAGTAGACAACATCAAACTAAATGGAGAGAAACTCAAAGCAATCCCACTAAAATCAGGGGCTAGACAAAGCTGGCCATTCTCTTCCTACCTATTATATATAGAATTTGAAATCCTAGCCAGAGCAATTAGACAACAAAAGGAGATCAAGGGAATATAAGTTGGAAAGGAAAAAGTCAAAATATCACTACTTAAAGATGATATGATTGTATATTTCAGTGACTCCAAAAATTCCACCAGAGATCTCCTAAACCTGAAAAACAACTTCAGCGAACTAGCTAGATATAAAATTAACTAAAATATGTCAGAGACCTTCCTCTATACAAAGAATAAAGAGGCTGAGTAAAAATTAGAGAAATGACACCCTTCACAATAGTCACAAATAATATTAAATACCTTAAATACTTTCTAGAATCCAACTAAAATGAAGGCACAATGTTCTTCCACATGAAGTTGAAACTTGTTCTTGAACATCTATAAATAATTGTGTTGGAATGTTGATAGGAATTGCATTGAATCTGTAGATTTCTTTTGGTAATATGAACATTTTCACTATGTTAATCTTACCAATCCATGAACATGGCTGATCTTTATTTGTTCTATGATCCATATATCTTTGAGTAGAGAATTGTTCAATTTCTATAAATATGTAGGCTTTCCAGTATTCCTGTTGTTTAAATCCAGCTTTTATCCATGGTGGTATGAGAAGATACATGGCATTGCTTCAATTCTCATGTATTTGCTGAGGCTTGCTTTGTGAATGGTTATATGGTCAATTATGGAGAAGGATCCATGAGGTACTGAGAATAAAATATATTCTTTCCAACTTTGTGAGATATTCTATATGTGTCTATTAGTTCCACTTGATTCATAATATCTTTTAGTTTCATTATTATTTTTCTGTTTTGTTTTTGTCTGGATAAACTGTTTATTGGTGAGAGTGGTGTGATGAAGTCTTCCAATATTAATGTGTGACATCAATTTTGAAATTTAAGCTTTGTAATGATTTTCTTTTTACCAATGTGTGTTCTCATTCTGTAAATCAGGTGAATTGGAACTGCTATGTTGCCCAGATTGGAGTTGAATTAGAAACAATCCTATCTCATCTTCATAAGACATGGTTAGCAGTTTCTCTCTCTCTCTCTCTCTCTCTCTCTCTCTCTTTAAATTAGGTATTTTTTTAATTAGGTTTTATTTCATTTACGTTTCCAATGCTATCCCAAAACTCACACACACACTCCCCCACCTACTCCCTCACTCACCAACTCCCACTTCTTGGCCCAGGCGTTCCCCTGTACTGGGGCATATAAAGTTTGCAAGTCCAATGGGCCTCTCTTTCCAGTGATGGCCGACTAAGCCATCTTTTTTTAAATATTTTTATTAGGTATTTTCCTCATTTACATTTCCAATGCTATGCAAAAAGTCCCCCATACCCTCCCCCCACTCCCCTACCTACTCACTCCCCCTTTTTGGCCCTGGCATTTTCCTGTATTGGGGCATATAAAGTTTGCAAGTCCAAAGGGCCTCTCTTTCCAATGATAGCCAACTAGGCCATCTTTTGATACATATGCAGCTAGAGTCAAGAGCTCCAGGGTACTGGTTAGTTCATAATGTTGTTCCACCTATAGGGTTGCAGATCCCTTTAACTCCTTGGGTACTTTCTCTTGCTCCTCCATTGGGGGCCCTGTAATCCATCCAATAGCTGACTGTGAGCATCCACTTCTGTGTTTGCTAGGCCTCAGCATAGTCTCACAAGATAGAGCTATATCTGGGTCCATTCAGCAAAATCTTCCTAGTGTATGCAATGGTGTCAGCGTTGGGAAGCTGATTATGGGATGGATCCCTGGATATGGCAGTCTCTAGATGGTCCATCCTTTCATCTCAGCTCCAACCTTTGTCTCTGTAACTCCTTCCATGGGTGTTTTGTTCCCAATTCTAAGAAGGGGCAAAGTGTCCACACTTTGGTCTTCGTTCTTCTTGAGTTTCATGCATTTAGCAACTTGTATCTTATATCTTGGGTATCCTAAGTTTCTGGGCTAATATCCACTTATCAGTGAGTACATATTGTGTCAGTTCCTTTGTGATTGTGTTACCTCACTCAGGATGATGCCCTCCAAGCCCATCCATTTGCCTAGGAATTTCATAAATTCATTCTTTTTAATAGCTGAGTAGTACTCCATTGTGTAAACGTAACACATTTTCTGTATCCATTCCTCTGTTAAGGGACATCTGGGTTCTTTCCAGCTTCTGGCTATTATAAATAAGGCTGCTATGAACATAGTGGAACATGTGTCCTTCTTACCGTTTGGAACGTCTTCTGGATATATGCCCAGAAGCGGTATTGCGGGATCCTTTGGTAGTACTATGAACAATTTTCTGAGGAACTGCCAGACTGATTTCCAGAGTGGTTGTACAAGCTTGCAATCCCACCAACAATGGAGGAGTGTTCCTCTTTCTCCACATCCTTACCAGCATCTGCTGTCACCTGAATTTTTGATCTTAGCCATTCTGACTGGTGTGAGGTGGAATCTCAGGGTTGTTTTGATTTGCATTTCCCTGATGATTAGGGATGCTGAACATTTTTTCAGGTGCTTCTCGACCATTTGGTATTCCTCAGATGAGAATTCTTTGTTCAGCTCTGAGCCCCATTTTTTAATGGGGTTATTTGATTTTCTGGAGTCCACCTTCTTGAGTTCTTTATATATGTTGGATATTAGTCCCATATCTGATTTAGGATAGGTAAATCTTTCCCAATGTGTTGGTGGACTTTTTGTCTCAGTGACGGTGTCTTTAGCCTTGCAGAAGGTTTGCAACTTTATGAGGTCCCATTTGTTGATTCTCATTCTTAGGGGAACAAGTCATTGCTGTTCTATTCAGGAATTTTCCCCCTGTACCCCTATCTTTGAGGCTTTTCCCTAATTTCTCCTCTATAAGTTTCAGTGTATCTGGTTTTATGTGGAGTTCCTTGATCCACTTAGATTTGACCTTAGTACAAGGAGATAGGACTGGATCTATTTGCATTGTTCTACATGATAACCACCAGTTGTGCCAGCAACATTTGTTGAAAAATGCTGTCTTTTTTCCACTGGATGTTTTTTGATCACTTGTCAAAGATCAAGTGACCATAGGTGTGTGGGTTCATCTCTGGGTCTTCAATTCTGTTCCATTGGTCTACTTGTCTGTCACTATACCAGTGCCAAGCAGTTTTTATCACAATTGCTGTGTAGTACAGCTTTAGGTCAGGCATGGTGATTCCACCAGAGGTTCTTTTATCCTTGAGAAGAGTTTTTGCTCTCCTAGGTTTTTTGTTATTCCAGATGAATCAGCCTATTGTCCTTTCTAATTCGTTGAGGAATTGATTTGGAATTTTGATGGGGATTGCATTGAATCTGTAGATTGCTTTTGACAAGGTAGCCATTTTTACTATATTGATCCTGCCAATCCATGAGCATGGGAGACCTTTCCATCTTCTGAGATCTTCTTTAATTTCTTTCTTCAGAGACTTGAAGTTCTTATCATACAGATCTTTTACTTCCTTAGTTAGAGTCACGCCAATGTATTTTATTTCATTTGTGACTATTGAGAAGGGTGTTGTTTCCCTAATTTCTTTCTCAGCCTGTTTATCCTTTGTGTACAGAAAGGCCATTGACTTGTTTGAGTTAATTTTATATCCAGCTACTTCATTGAAGCTGTTTATCAGGTTTAAGAGTTCTCTGGTGGAACTTTTAGGGTCACTTATATATACTATCATATGTTCTTTTTTTTAATATTTAAGATGCTCATTATTAACCTTAGGGCCGCATCCAGAGTGGACAAGAGTTGTACTGTTCAGGTAAAGCCCCTTGACATTCTTTAATTACATGGAAATCTTATTAATTATACAATCATATTTCTTTTATTTCCCTAATATACTCAGTAAGAAGTCAGTCATTTTACATTTATCAATTTTTTATTTTAATCTTCACACATATGTCTGCTTTTTGGAAGATGAGAACTGAAATAACATTAAAATATGAATACAGTCTTAAATAGTGATTTATTTACTTTAAATTGTGTACATAAGTGTGCATAATTAAAAGATTAAGTACATGATTATGCACGTGTATGTAGAAATTAAAGACATCAAAGAGAGTATCAGATCCCTTTGAAGTAGAATTACAGGAGGCTGTGAGCCATCCAACATGGGTACTAGGAAAGAATCCCTGATCCTCCATGGATAATTCAAGCACTGAGTCATTTCTGGAGTACAATGGTATTGAAAGGTTTTGGCATAGTTTATATAAATATCTGTATGTCTCTAAATGTTATTTTTCAATATTTTCTGAATTTTTCTGTTATTGAAGTCTGTTAAAACCACTGTATACATGATAAGTAAAATACTGTATCTGTCTTTATTTAATAAGAATATTTTAAGTGTTTTTTTCTTTAATTTTTATTAACTTGTTTTATGGGTATTTTTTAGCATTTATTTATTCATTCATTCATTCATTCATTCATTCATTTTGTTTTCTCAAGTGAGGTTTTCTTTGTGTAACCCTGCTATCTTGGAACTCACTCAAAGGTGGTCTTGAACTCAAGAGATCTACTGGCCTTTCTCTTCCTCCCAAGTACTGGGACTAAGAGTGTGTACCACCATACCCTGTCAAGCCTTTTCAATATGTTTTATGTATACATTTTTATATTCTTCCTTGGTAAAAGTGATCTTTTTATTATGTTGAAATGCCCTTTGTCTCTGGCAAAACTACTTTTATTCCCAGTAATCTATTAAGTCTATTTTTATAACGTTTAGGGTAAGCCTGGGATGTACTTTATGTTTTATTTTTCTTTTACCTCTGTTTATTTTCACTGAATTTATTGCATATTTCATTGACATGCTATGAAGTAATAGTTTTTTCACTGAGTTTTAAACTGAACTTACTATGTTAGTTTAATTTGTATTACATTTTCTTTGAGGGAGGCACTTACATGTCACATGCATCTTTCAAAATTAGATTCAACTTAACTTACTGCAATTTCTACTTTTTTTCCCATCATGTTGGCCCTTGGGATAGAACTCAGGTCCTCAGGTTTGGTAGCAGATGGTTTACAAAAGGGGCCATCACAACAGCCCTGTGTCACCTTATGTTTTCTGTGATCATTAAAAATAATCTAAATTCGTTTACTCAGTGATTCAACTAATATCATTTTTGCCTTGTTTAACGTTATATTATAGAACACGATTTCACAAGTGAGTAAATTGTTAAAAGATCAAACCACAGAAACAACAACAACAACAACAACAAAAAGGATGTGAAGGTGTATTTCAAGAGTGTAAATCATCTTGATCACAGTAGGGAAAATGAAAATAAGAGTTTCAAATTCAAAACATGCAGATACTTTAATTAATTCACAATATTTATCTTTAAGACTTGACTTAAATTCTTCATGGAGGGTCTCCAATGTAGTCAGAAAAATGGGATTTGACTTATCAAATCTACCTCATGATTATTATGTTTTCTGCTTTGTTCTTATATTCTTTTATAACATAGTAAATTGACAAAGAATGACAATTTATTGAGTGTTACTAGAAAAAATACTAACTACATTAATTTTGTATGAAAGACTAATTCATTATGAATTTGAAAATTTTTATGACAGTGTTTACTCAATAATATATCAGTTCAGAATAGTTATAATACATTTTCATGTATTTTACTACTACAGTAGCATAGATCAGCCATAGGGGGGTTGGGGGGAAAAGTATTACGAAATTAAAAAAAAAAGTATTAAATATTTAAATGTTCTGAAGTGAGGAATTAACCAATAAATGGACTTGTTAAATCTCATATTTCATTTGATTTTGGATTACCATAAACTCATATCTAAGCTTCCGATCAGTTTAAAGTTAACAATATATTTTTTTCTTTTTTATTAGGTATTTTCCTCATTTACATTTCCAATGCTATCCCAAAAGTCCCCCATACAAAATATCAGTGTTGATATCAATATTGAATAATGTATCACATGTAGTTACAAAACTAAAAAAATGAACTTAAATTATTAAAGCAACTTAATAAATAATAGCAATTTTAATATATTAAAGCTGACAAAGCATTTTTGCTTTCAATAAATTCAATTTTTTAAAATTCTTCTGAAAATTTTATACATGCATAAAGTATCTAATAATTTCCATCTTTTCTAATATTTATTCAATTTCTTCTCAAATTTATGACCTCTTCTTGCTTAATAATTACTCATTCATACACACACACACACACACACATGTGTGTGGCATAAAAAGATATCTATATCTATATGCACATACATATTTTATATAAGCATATATACAAACAGATATGTGTACATACAAACATACATATCTATGTGCACATATATACATATAAACATACATATATATCATATCAAGGAATCAAAAAAGGATACAAAATTAGGGTTTCTCTAGGTTTGGTTTATAGTAGTACAAAGCATAAATTCTCTACTACTAAAGAGACCCCTAAATCCAATAAGAAAACTGTTGGTCATCCTGAAGATAAATTCTACTACTGCATCTTTGTTTAAAAAATTGATATTAGGGAGAATGTTCCCATCTATTGTAGCATGTAGTTTCTACTAGCCTATATATCTTGTTCACATGCTCCACTATGTTCATAGCAGCCTTATTTATAATAGCCAGAAGCTGGAAAGAACCCAGATGCCCCTCAACAGAGGAATGGATACAGAAAATGTGGTACATCTACACAATGGAGTACTACTCAGCTATTAAAAAGAATGAATTTATGAAATTCCTAGCCAAATGGATGGGCCTGGAGGGCATCATCCTGAGTGAGGTAACACATTCACAAAGGAACTCACACAATATGTACTCACTGATAAGTGGATATTAGCCCAAAACCTAGGATACCCAAGATATAAGATACAATTTCCTAAATACATGAAACTCAAGAAAAATGAAGAATGAAGTGTGGACACTATGCCCCTCCTTAGAAGTGGGAACAAAACACACATGGAAGGAGTTACAGAGACAAAGTTTGGAGCTGAGATGAAAGGATAGACCATGTAGAGACTGCCATATCCAGGGATCCACCCCATAATCATCATCCAAACGCTGACACCATTGCATACACTAGCAAGATTTTATCGAAAGGACCCAGATGTAGCTGTCTCTTTCGAGACTATGCCGGGACCTAGCAAACACAGAAGTGGATGCTCACAGTCAGCTAATGGATGGATCACAGGGCTCCCAATGGAGGAGCTAGAGAAAGTACCCAAGGAGCTAAAGGGATCTGCAACCCTATAGGTGGAACAACATTATGAACTAACCAGTACCCCGGAGCTCTTGACTCTAGCTGCATATGTGACAAAAGATGGCCTAGTCGGCCACCACTGGAAAGAGAGGCCCATTGGACATGCAAACTTTATATGCCTCAGTACAGGGGAACGCCAGCGCCAAAAAGGGGGAGTGGGTGGGTAAGGGAGTGGGGGTGGGTGGGTATGGGGACTTTTGGTATAGCATTGGAAATGTAAATGAGCTAAATACCTAATTAAAAATGGAAAAAAAAGACTTTTATCATGAAGGGTTATTGGATTTGTGAAATGCTTTCTCAGCATCTAACAAGATGATCATGTAGTTTTTGTCTTTGAGGTTTTTGTTTGGTTGGTTGGTTGGTTTTGTTTGGTTTGGTTTGGTTTGGTTTGGTTTGGTTTGGTTTTTTATAGTGCATTACATTGATGGATTTCTGTATATTAAACCATCCCTGCATCCCTGGAATGAAGCCTACTTGATCATGATGGATGATCAATTTGATGTGTTCTTGGATTCGGTTAGCAAGAATTTTATTCAGTATATTTACATCTATATTCATAAGGGAAAATTGTCTGAAGTTCTCTTTCTTTGTTGGGTCTTTATGTGATTTAGGTATGAGAGTAATTGGTGCTTCATAGAATGAATTGGGTAAATTACCTTCTGTTACTATTTTTTAGAATAGTTTGAGGAGAATTGGAATTAGTTCTTCTTTGAAGGTCTGATAGAACTCTGCACTAAACCCATGTGGTTTCTGGGCTTTTTTTGGTTGGGAGACTATTATTGATTGCTTCTATTTCTTTAGGCACAATGGGACTGTTTAGATCATTAATCTGATCCTGATTTAACTTTGGTACCTGTTGTCTGTCTAGAAAATTGTCCATTTCATCCAGGTTTTCCAGTTTTGTTGAGTATAGCCTTTTTTTTTAGTAGGATCTGATGATGTTTTGGATTTCCTCATGTTCTGTTGTTATGTGTCCCTTTTCTTTTCTGATTTTGTTAATTAGGATACTGTCCCCGTGTCTTCTAGTTAGTATGGCTAAGGGTTTATCTATCTTGTTGATTTTCTCAAAGAACCAAGTCCTGGTTTGGTTGATTCTTTGTATTGTTCTTTTTGTTTCTACTTGGTTGATTTTACCCCTGAGTTTGATTATTTCCTGCAATCTACTCCTCTTTTGTGAATTTTCTTCCTTTTGTTCTAGAGCTTGTAGGTGGGCTGTCAAACTGCTTGTGTATGCTCTGTCTAATTTCATTTTTGCAGCACTCAAAGCTATGAGTTTTCCTCTAGGAGTGCTTTCTTTGTGTCCCATAAGTTTGGGTATGTTGTGGCTTCATTTTCATTAAGCTCTAAAACTTCTTTAATCTCTTTCTTTATTTTTTCCTTGACCAAGGTATCATTGAGTAGAGTGTTGTTCAGCTTCCACATGAATATTGGCTTAGTATTATTTGTGTGGTTATTGAATATCAGCCTTAGTCCGTGGTGATCTGATAGGATGATTGGGATAATTTCAGTATTTTTGTATCTGTTGAGGCCTGTTTTGTGACCAATTATGTGGTCAATTTTGGAGAAGGTACCATGAGTTGCTGAGAAGAAGGTATATCCTTTTGTTTTAGGATAAAATGTTCTGTAGATATCTGTTAAATTCATTTGTTTCATAACTTCTGTTAGTTTCACTGTGTCCCTGTTTAGTTTATGTTTCCACAATATGTCCAATGATGAAAGTGGTATGTTGAAGTCTCCCACTATTATTGTGTGAGGGGCAATGTGTGCTTTGACCTTTACTAAAGTTTCCTTAATGAATGTGGATGCCCTTGCATTTGGAGCATAGATATTCAGAATTGAGAGTTCATTTTGGAAGATTTTACCTTTAATGAGTATGAAATGCCCTCATTTTTGATATCTTTGGGTTGGAAGTCAATTTTATTTGATATTAGAATGGCTATTCCAGCTTGTTTCTTTGGACCGTTTGCTTGAATAATTGTTTTCCAGCCTTTTACTCTGAGGTAGTGTCTGTATTTGTCCCTGAGATGGTTTCATGTATGCAGCAAAATGTTGGGTCCTGTTTACATATCCAGTCTGTTAGTCTATGTCTTTTTATTGGGGCATTGAGTCCATTGATATTAAGAGATACTAAGGAAAAATAATTATTGCTTCCTGTTATTTTTTGTTGTTAGATTTGGGGTTCTGTTCTGTGGCTGTCTTTTTTTTTTTTGTTTTGTTTTGTTGATGAATAAATTTCTTTCTTTTTCTAGGGCGTAATTTTTGTCCTTGTGTTCGAGTTTTTCCTTTATTATCATTTGTAGTGCTGGATTCCTGGAAAGACCTTGTGTGAATTTGGGTTTGGCATGGAATATGTTGGTTTCTCCATGTATGGTAATTGAGAGTTTTGCTGGGTATAGTACCTTGGGCTGGCATTTGTGTTCTCTTAGTGTCTCTATAACTTCTGTCCAGGTTCTTCTGCTTTCATATTCTCTTGTGAGAAGTATGGTGTAATTCTGATAGATCTTTTTTTATATGTTACTTGACATTTTTCCCTTACAGTTTTTAATGTTCTGTCTTTATTTAGTGAATTTGTTGTTGTGATTATTATGTGTCAGGAGGAATTCCTTTTCTGGTCCAGTCTACTTGGAGTTCTGTAGGCTCCTTGTATGTTCACAGGCATATATCTCTCTCTTTCTCTCTCTCTCTCTCTCTCTCTCTCTCTCTCTCTCTCTCTCTCTCTCTTTCTCATTATGGAAATGTTCTTCAATAATTTTTAAAAATTATTTACTGGCCCTTTAAGTTGAAAAATCTTCATTCTCATTTATTTGTATTATCTGTAGGTTTGGTCTGCTCATTGTGTCCTGGATTTCCTGGATGTTTTGAGTTGTGATCTTTTTGTATTTTGCATTTTCTTTTATTGTTGTGTCCATCTTTTCTATGGAATCTTCTGCACCTGCGATTCTCTCTTCCATATCTTGTATTCTGTTGCTGATGCTCGCATCTATGTTTCTATCTCCAGAGTTGTCTCCCTTTGGGTTTTCTTTATTCTTTCTACTTCCATTTTTAGAACTTGGATGGATTTGTTCTATTCCATTACCTGTTTGGTTTTCTTTTCCAGAAACTCTTTAAGAGATTTCTGTATTTTCTCTTAAAGCCTTCTACCTGTTTAGCAGTGTTTTCTTGTAATTCTTTTAGTACTTCTACCTGTTTAGCAATGTTCTCCTGTATTTCTTTATGTGAATTATTAATGCCTTTCTTAAAATCCTTTACCACCCTCATGAGATATGATTTTAAATCTGAGTCTTGCTTTTCAGGTATGTTGGGGTATCCTGAAATCACCGTGGTGGGCGTACTGCATTCAGATGATGCCCAGCGGTCTTCATATCTTTTAGTAAGATTCTTAAGTTTGCTTTTGTTATCTGGTAATCTCTGGTGTTAGATGTTCTAGCTGTCTCTGGCTGGAGCTTGTTCCTCCTATGATTCTGTTAGCCTCTGTCAACACTCCTGGGAGTCCAACTCTCTCCTGAGATTCAGTGGTCAGAGCATTGTCTGCAGGCTCTCTCTTGTAGGAAAGGTGCACAGAAGTCTGAAGCTCAGATCCACCTCCTGGGTCCTAGGGTCAGAGTCATCCCTAGTGGCCGACTCTCCTCTGGCAAAGAAGGTGCCTAGGGTTCTGGGTCTCAGCTCTGCCTCCTGGCTAAGGATGAAGGCCCAAAGTGACCCTGTACAAGAAGCTCTGTGGCTTCTGCCACCCATGTGCTCTCCTGCATAGACTAGTCTCAGTGATCCCAGGATCCTAGGTTTGCTAGGGCCTGCCCAATTTGCATTCAAGATGGCATGGGTCTGGAGCAACCAGAAGGAATCCCAGCCTCTCGTTGGACAGGGTTCCTTTGTCCCTGTTCTTGCTGGCACAAGACCCTCCGGGATTCTTTGAAACTGATGTTGCATTCTACTTACCAGTGATCCCAAGATCCTGGGTGTGCTAGGGGGCTTCCAGTGTTGAGAGTCCTTTCCGGACCTTGGGACCCTCCACAGGGTTTGTGCCAAAGATGGCAGGGAGGCTGGGCCAGTGACATCCCTATTGATATATCTGGAACCCATTCGGGAAGAGGATGCTTAGCATTCACATGTTTACATACAGATTTCCAATCAAAGCTTCACAACAACTCCTAACATTCTATAACTTTCCTAAACAAGTGTGATGGTTTGTATTTGCTCATCCAAGGGAGTGGGACTGTTGGAAGCTATTGCTCTGTTTTAGTATGTGTGTCACTTTGGGTGTGGCCTTTAAGACCCTCATCCTAGCTGCCTGTAAGCCAGTATTGTACTAGCAACCTTCAGATGAAGATGTAGAAATCCTAGATCCTCCTGAAGCATGCCTGCCTAGATGTTCCCATGCTCTCAGCATGATGATAATGGACTGAACCATTGAACTTGTAAGCCAGTTCCAATTAAATGAAGTCCTTAAAAGAATTGTCTTAGTAATATTTCTACTGCATTATAAATACTTCTCCTCATTCAGTTACTTGTAGCTCACATCCTTCAACTGTTTGTATGAATTAAACACCATTTTATAGAGCAGCAATTAATCAAAATACAAAATTAACTGACTGAAGTATTTCCAGCACCCCACTGATATAATCTGCAACATAAACCTTACAACGATGATTTGGGGGATATCTCAGAAGGACTGTATTTAGATAATTTCACGCAATTTATTAGTAATCAAATCAATGGAAATATCAGATTTAATTGCCTTCAGAGTTTAAGAGACTCATTAAGCATCATGCTCACAAAGCACAATATTAAGCAAACCACAGTGTCAACTAGTCAAATTTCATATGATGCTGTAATTAGACATATGCCATTGATAGAGAAAATGACAAAATTCAAATCAAGTCTGGAGTTTAGTTATTAGTAACAATGATTTATTGTTTGGAGCACTTTTCTATTGGGGATTGGTCTTGTGCATTATATATCCAGGTGCTGATTTATATGCCCAGAGATCTGGTTTCAGTATATACATTTTCATTGTCATTATTATTAAGCCATCTCCTTTATCAATGTTTCAATGTTTTATAAAGAATGCTCCCTAATTATTTCTGATTGGTTAAGAAACACTAATCAGCCTATGACTGGGCAAAGGAGATTGGAAGGCTGGTCTTATGATACCAACTAGGATTCCCAGGTAGAATAAAAGGAAGAGAAGGACCATGAGGAAAGAAGATTGAAACTCTAAGTAGTCTTGGGAAGATCAGGAGGATATACCATGAAGCTGCCATGAGCGAGCAGACATGAAGACCCACTAAAAGCAGTGTGAGCCAGGGAAAGACCATATTGGATAATTTGTGTGTGTATTAGAGGATTAGAGGATTAGAATAGCTTAGGCTAGGCTTGCAGCTTGTTAATAAACTTAATAGATCTTTGTGTTAATTCTTTAGGAGCTAGAACAGGAACAGATAAAGAACAATCTTAAATTATTGCTTAGACTTTTCAAAAATACCATATCAATGGAATAACTAAGAATAATTAAGTAAAGAGTATATGTGGATTCTTCATAACATTTTCAAGATGGTTGTGAGTCAAAATGACTAAAAATGTAAACTTTAATTATAAATATTGTCTTAGTTATGTTTTTACTGCTGTGAACAGACACCATGACCAAGGCAAGTCTTATAAAAAACAACATTTAATTGGGGCTGGCTTACAGATTCAGAGGTTCAGTCCATTACCATCAAGGTGGGAGCATGGCAGCATCCAGGCAGGCATGGTGTAGGAGGAGGTGAGAGTTCTATGTCTTCATCCAAAGGCTGATAGTGGAAGACTGACTTCCAGGTAACTAGGGTGAGGATCTTATGCCCACACCCACAGTGACACACCTACTCCAACCAGGTTACACCTACTCCGAACATGTAACCTATGTACTGATCTTGCTGACCCAAATTTTTTAATATTTTACTATTTAATACCTTGTCTTTTATGGTCTTGTGTTTTCATTTATAATAAAATATTTTTAATGTAAATAGTACATATGCAAGCCTGTGTCCAAAGGACAAAATATATTTTATTCTCTTTCACTTGCATTTAACTATTTGATTTACTTTTGTCTTCAGTGATATTCAGGATTTTACCTTTAAGAATGTACCTGAAAGATAAGAAGTATTTGAGTTGTCAGAGTGCATGTAGAATACATAATAGTAGGATATTATGCCAGAAGTCACTGTAAATCTATGCATGGCTCTGTTTCTCAAATGTTCTGTCATTTTGAGGAAATTCACCTAAATTCATTGTTTTTCTGGATTTCCTTAGAAAATTTCAGGCTGGTGTGTAATTTAGGTGTCTGTACTTCATGTTGAAGCATAAATTTTCTTCATTTAGTATAGCAGAAATCTCAAAGAGAAAGAAAGTTGAGAAACAGAAAATGTAGAATAGCATTTTTATTCAAGAAAACTATACAGAATATGACTAAAAGGGGAGGGTAGTAATAATAAATATTCTGATGTAATTTAAAGTGACTCTAGAAACTCAATATGATATATTTCACATATTATATCAAAATAACTCCTTTCATAAGGGAGTCTTAAGATGTCTATAAAATTGAGACGGTATTAATATTATATTTTAAATTTATATCTAATATTACAAAATGAAAATAGCTCTTTGAAACAGTGTCTAATTACAATTCATCTGCCTAATCATCACACTGCTTGCAAAACCTCATTGCAAACAGATTATCCCATTTACTCAATGACCAGCTATTTATTAATACTCTGTTACATGTTAAGACTATTAATATATATATAAAATTAGTATGTTTGGTCTAGAGAAATGACTTTGTGTTTTTAATTTATGCTAAATTAAATAGAGTAACAACTTTTGGTAATACATTTAATGAATATTATCTTCTACACTGAGGATATTCTAGCTAACATTCAGGGTAGAATATGCAGTATTCAAAGTCAAACATCTGGTAAGCTGCAAAAGTAGAAATTAAACATATGGTTTGTGTCCAAAAGATCATCTCTTTCCTCTAACCTCCCAGCGATTTAATGTCATTTTGTACATGGAACACTACTTTGAATATATTTCATCCAAAATAGCTTATGAATACAGCAATAATGAGACTTTTTTTGATCAGGTGACAGAACTCCAGTTCAAATGTCTTGAGAAAGAAATGAATTGATTGTTTCATGCAAATGAAGAGCCCACCATCTGTGGCATGAGTCATTGTGCATCTAAGTGTTCCAAACATATCATCAGAGCTCTGTCTTTTAACATCTGTGAGCTCTCTTCTTTCCTTTATACTAGCATAATTGTGCTGGCTCATCCCACTAGGTGGCAAAGACTCCCACAGTAGTATAATCCTGAGAAAGTATTGTGGTCAGATTTGAATTATGATCACTCTTTGGCAGATGGTTGGATCATTACTGTATGAATGTTATGG
This sequence comes from Mus musculus, assembly GCF_000001635.26. NCBI lineage: Eukaryota > Metazoa > Chordata > Mammalia > Rodentia > Muridae > Mus > Mus musculus. The sequence goes on from NC_000086.7 coordinate 118,357,276, forward strand.
ACAGTTATGAATAGTAAACCCACAAAATTATTCATTTTATTAATTAAATTTTTTCTTTGACAATTTCAGTTTCACTTCTACCCTCTCTGATCTCCATAGCCCATTTCCTAAATCCTCTCTAGCCTACATTTTTTCTCAAATTTATATTTACTTTTTTTTTGCTCTATTGAGGTTAACCTAAGCTGTTCAACACTGAGTTTGTTACTGAGCAAAGTAGGCACTCAGTTGTGCATATGTAACTGAAGACAATGAATCACACAATCAAAGAATCCATCAACAGTCAATAGTTTAGTTGTAAGGGGTAACGTATTGTGATCTCTTTCCTTTCTATTACTAATGGTTAACAGAGAAATCTTATAATGGATACAATACAAGCAATGACAATTTTTGATAATACATGATTGAAATGGTTTTTGTGAGTATAGACGGTGGAGTTTTACAGATCTTTATCTTATCTTTTAGCTCTCACATATTTGCCATTTTATCATTCAAAATGTTTCCTGAGATTTAGAAGGAACAATATAATTTCTTATTTAGGGTTGAGTCCTCAACAGTAATGCCTCAGAATCTTGGGTAGTAATGTGTCTACCTTCACTGATGTTCACCTCAAAGGGAGAATTTTGTGATTAAAATTGTGAGTACACATTTACTTATGGGAATAAAGTAGATCTATAGAAGGCAGTATGTTGCTGTTAAAATTTCATTTAGGAGTAATAGGAAGTTCATAACTTGGACCTAGGACCTTTCCAGTCATTTCTTTTCTTTTTTTTTTTTTTTTTTTTGGTTTTTCGAGACAGGGTTTCTCTGTATAGCTCTGGCTATCCTGGAACTCACTTTGTAGACCAGGCTGGCCTCACTCAAACTCAGAAATCTGCCTGCCTCTGCCTCCCGAGTGCTGGGATTAAAGGCTTGTGCCACTATGCCCGGCTTCCAGTCATTTCTTTAACCAAGTTCATCACCTTGTGAACCAGGTATAGGTTCCTTGCAATGAGCCATACCTCAAATCAAATCACAGCATTTTTGCTTAACAATCTCTATCAATAAAAAATAATAAATAAATAAATAAATAAACCCAAAAGCAGAAAAAACAAACAAACAAACAAAACAAAACACAAAAAACAAAATAATCTCTATCAATAGTTGTCCCACTATTGCATAGGTAGAAAATCTTGCTCATCAGGATTTTTATACTGTTTTTAGAGATCACAACTGGCTAGTAACATTGTGCTCACTAGTTTCTGTCAACCTGACTCCAGCTAGAGTTATAGTCATCAGACAGGAGGAAATCTCAATTGATGAAATGCTTTTAAAAGATACAGCTATATATTTTTTAAAATTATTGATTGATAGGAAGGGCTCAAATCATTTTTAGTGGGACCACTCATAGACTGGTTGCCCTGGATTGCATAAGAAAGCACACTGAGTAAGTCATAATGAGCAAACCAGTAAAGAGCACTCCTCCATGGCTTCTGCAGAAGCCATTGCCTTCAGATGACAGCCCAATTTGAGGTCTTGTCTTGACTGCTTTCAGTGATAGACTAATATATGGTAGTGCATGCCAAATAAATCCTTTCCTCTTCAGCTTTTGCTCATGGTGTTTCATCACAGAAATAGTAACTCTATCTAGAACAAGAAGGAAAGCCTTTTATTACTCAGTAGCCTGAATCGGACCCATGAAATCTACACATAAAGAAAAATCTTTCAGCTCAATTCTGTCTTGTTTTCTCTGACTTTTTACTTGAACTGGATATTATCTTCAAGTAGTAGAATAATTTAAGATATAAAATTTCCATTACTTATTTGAAAATTTCATACATATAAAATGTATTTTGATAGAATTTACCACCTACTGTTTATATTAACTCCTCATAGTCACACTTCTTCATATTTTTCTCAATTGCAGATATATTTTGTACTTTCTGTATTTTATAATGCACTTAGTGGAATTTGTGCTTACAAAATATAAATGAGTGTTGGACCATCCACTGGGACAAGAGAAACCTAACAGAGACCACAATGTTAGAGGAAACTAAAGCCTTTCCTTGTTTTAGCAGTCATCAATTCTAAAACCATCTCAGCTATTTGTGTGGAGTCATGAGCATTTTCCTGTTCCTGTTTGACTTAATCTTGTACAGTTCTTGTGCATGCAAACAGATCTCTTTGCAGAAGCTCACATTGTAGTAGTTCTGTGAAATGCAAAAGATGCTGCTTATTTCTCATCATCTCTTACAACCTTTCTGCCTCATTTTGTACAGAATTTCACAGGACTTTTTTGGAAAGGGATGATATGTAGATGTCCTAATTATGACTATATACTCCTTAGATCATTTTTTCTCTTTTTTAAAACAGATGTGAGTTTCTATGTTAATCAATGTCCATGTCATAAAGAAATGTTTATAATGAGAATGAAATCTGCATTAATAGATAGATAGATAGATAGATAGATAGATAGATAGAGATAATGTTTTGATAATATATCCATTTAGTAAAATCAATTTAGCAGTTTTGTCCCAAGGGTCTATGACATGACAATCCCAACCCATGAGGTGTTTGTTTGTTTGTCAGTTTTAAAGTATGAGGCATGTATTTCCTAATAGTTACCAGTATTTAATCTAATCAGAAAGTATTTCCTTGCACACAAAAAACTCATGCCACTATTGCCATGGATATAAACTACTTGGCTGATTGTCATCAATATCTTCATAAATTATGGTGAACTTTCAAGATGACTAGAAGAATTTGTACTCTTTTGGGAGCCTCTGGGAGCTCCATGATTCTAATTATTCTTTTCTTTTTTTTTTCCTCCAATTTTTTATTAAGTATTTACTTCATTTACATTTCAAATGCTATACTGAAAGTCCCCTATACCCCCCTCCCCTAGCCACCCATTCCCACTTCTTGGCCCTGGTGTTTTCCCTGTACTGGGGCATATAAAGTTTGCAAGACCAAGGGGCCTCAATTTTAATTATTCTTAAAGTTATGAAACATGCCTCTTACAGGAGATATGAAAAATAAATTTAAACACAAAGCTGATATATTTTGGCAAATTATTCCAGAAAAAATATTTATTTTTTTATTATAATAACTTTATGTAATTTATTTTTCACAATTTATTTTATACATGAATGTCTTATACTCCTAGGAGGATTTAAACACAGTTACCATGTTTAATTTACATTTCTATATTTCAATTTTCATGCCATTATATAACTCACTTAATAATTGCCATTATATAACTCACTAAATATTCTGTAATTTAAGAATTGAAGGTAAAATTAGTTTTGAGTGAAAATATGTTAAAAATATTAAAATGCATGACCAGTCTTAGTTATTCTTATACTTCTATGACCAAGGCAACTCTTATTTTTTTTAATTGTATATTTTCTTTATTTACATTTCAAGTGTTTTCCCTTTCCAAGTCTCCCAATCTCCTATCACATCCCCCCTCCAACTGCCTCTATGAGGGTGTTCCCTCACCCAACCACCCACTCCTGTCTTCCTGCCCTGGCATTCCCCTATATTGGGGTATCAAACACCCTCAGGCCCAAGGGGCTTTCCTCCCATTGATGTCCAACAAGGCCATCCTTTGCCACAAATGTGACCAGAGCCATGGGTCCCTCCATGTGGATTCTTTGGTTAGTGGTCCAGTCCCTGGGAGTTCCAGGGGATCTGGCCTGTTGACACTTTTGTTCCCTCCATTGGGATACAAACCCCCTCAGCTCCTTCAGTTCTTTCTCCAACTCCTCCATAGGGGACCCCCACACTCAGTCCAATGGTTGGCTGAGAGCATCTGCCTCAGTATTTGTCAGGCTCCGGCAGAGCCTCTCAGGAGACAGCCATATCAGGCTTCCATCAACAATCACTTACTTCCCGTCATCGACAATAATGTCTGTGTTTGGTGTCTGTATATGGGATGGATTCTCAGGTGTGGTAGTCTCCAGATGGCCTTTTCTTCTGTCTCTGCTTCACACTTTGTCTCCATTCCTCCTGTGGGTAATTTGTTCATCCTTCTAAGAAGCCCTGAAGCATCCATATTTCTGTCTTCCTTCTTCTTAAGCTTCATATGGTCTGTGTATTAAATTTTAGGAATTTCAAACATTAGGACAAGGCAACTCTTGTAAAGGAAATAATTTAATGTGAGTTATACTTATAGTTTTAGAGGGTTAGTCCATGATCATTATTACAGGAAGCAGATAGACATGGTGATAGCCATGGACAAGCAGTAGAAAAAGGGAGAAAGATAGTGGGCTTGATGTGGGACTTTGTAAGCCCAAAACCTAATCCCAGTGACAAAACTCTCCAACACTGCCACATAACCATGGTCCTTCTCAAATAATATAATTCTTTTGTCATTAAGCATACAAGCATATGATCTTATAGGCACTATTCTTGCTTAAACCACATGAGCATATGGAATTTTTTATATTCTTGAAGTTATTACTTGAAATTACAGGAATTAGGTAATTTTTTACAAATTTGTGAAATACATTATAAACCTACATAAAATGACAACTAATATACAAATATATACTATTTATATAGGATTAGGAAGGAATATTCCTATGAAAGGAATAGCATTTATTTAAGTCTTATAAATTCATGAAGAATGAAAGTTTGTTAAGCAAAAATGGAAAATGATCCTTACTTGTTATCAAGTGATACTAGAAATCTAGAGATTAAATAACATATGGAGACAGAAAGTTGCTAAGTCACCAAGGATCTGGCAGCATCTACGAAAATGTTTGAATTTCATCTTGCAAATTTAGGAAAATCATGGGTTGTTTATAAGCAAAGGGAAAATACAATTGGTTAACTTGTTAAAAAATCCAATTTGTGACATGGATGGAAGTGAAAATTAGGACAATTTATTCTAATTCTAGTAAGAACCATGAAGTCTTTGAAAAATCATGAATCAGAATAAAAGAGTATTTTTTTGTTGAAAATATTTTTCATACAATATTTTGTTATTATTATGTCTCTGCCCCAATCTTTTACCAGGTTTTCTCTGCCATCTAAACCACACAATTCCATCTGATTTTCTCTCAAGTTAGTGTATATTTTAAAGGTTTATCAGAAAATACCATTTCAAAATGCACTATCATTTCAAATGACTGAAAATGTTCTAAATTTTTAAAAAATATATGAATATTTTTTAAATAATTATAGTCATTTGAATGTGGTCTTCATAGTGACATGACCATTTTTTAGTATATGGTGTCCTTTTAGTCTAATGTAATTAAACTAAATCTTTTAAATCTTATATATAGTTATTAAATTTTAATTGTTTTTATTTGTGTCACTAAGTTGGAAAAAGAGACTTGAAGGCGCTAATGGAACAATGCTATTTTTTAAATAAAATCTCCAAAACTATATTTGACCATTTCAATTTAAGGTAATATTAATAGCATAGACTTTACATCTTCCATTATATTATTGACTATCATGTGCTTTCTTTGGTTCTCATTTTGGTATCTCTTCACTTGACTCACTGTGATTTAATCAAATACAAATATTACTTAGGTTATTGCATCAGTTAATTAATATTTTAAAAGCTAGGAGAAGGGCTGAAGGAGCTGAAGGAAATTGTAACCCCATAGGAAGAACAACAATATCAACCAACCAGACCTTTCAGAACTCCCAGGGACTAAAGCACCAACCAAAGTGTGTATATTTTTAGATCCATGGCTCCTTATACATGTGTAACAGAGGACTGCTTGATCTGGCATCAATGGGAGGGGAGACATTGATACTCAATTGTGGGGGCTTGATAGTCAAGCAAAGGAGATACTAGAATTGATAAGGTAGAAATGAGTGTGTGTGTGTGTGTGTGTGTGTGTGTGGCTGTGTAGAAGAGCAACCTCTTAGAGGCAAAGGGGAGGGGTATGAGGTGGTGGTTTGCAGAAGGGAGACCAGGAAGGGGGACAGCATTTGGAATGTAAATAAATAATAATGATGATGATGATGATGATGATAGTAAAAAAATGCAGAGATGAGGAGCCCAGGTCCAAATGATATATCTATGTCACAACTCACATACCCAAGGCTCATAGATCCTTGTACAAGAGGAATGTAAAAATTGAAATAACCATAGGAACAGGGAATTTTCTGTGAGAAGTTGTCTCCTACTAATGTCAGAAGCTACTATGAGAAGGCCCCACAAATGTGGCTGTCTAAACATGAGCTGTCAAAGAGAATACATAGTTGCTAAAGCCAATGAGAGAAAGCCCATGAGGTCTCAACCCTACACAAAGACTACAGGAACTAAGGAATGCTGAGAGTAGGAAAAATAGTCTTCTTCAGGGAAGAACACATCCATTGTCTATCATGAAAACATACATACAAGTAACATTACATACACTGAGCAGGTTGTATTTATATATGTCATACATGTACACACATAGACACACACACAAAACAACAACAATAACAAGGGAGAGGTATATGGGAGGATTTGGTTGGAGAAAAGGGAAGGGGTAAACTATATTATAATCTTAAAAAATAAAATACATATTTGTTGTTTAAAAAGTTGTAAAAACTCTTTTGAGATAAAATTAACATTTTATAAAATTCAGATTTCTGAAGTTTAATTATTTTGCACACTTATGTTTTTGAACTATCACCTTGAAATATTTGAGAATCTTCTTTCATAATAAAAAAAATTCTCTGCATTTTAGCAGTCAGTAGTTGTTTTGATAACCATCTTGCCCCAATTATATGCCTTCTATCATTTTATATATATCTTTACATAATGGAATCATGCTATTATATGACTTAGAGATTTTATAACTCAGTGCTTTGCGTAATGCTTTAAAATTTCTTTTACATAGTTGAATGATACTGTGAATAATTGCTTATACAGTTTCTTACTCATTGATGATTTAGAAGGCTTTTGGATAATTTCTACTAGTTTACTACTACAAATAATATACATAGTTATATGTTTGTTCAAATTTGGGTTTCTGCATACTCATTTTACTGAGTATCAGATTTCTAGGTCATATCATAGCATATATCAGAGGTGAGGGAAAAATAAATTTGTTTCAGTATGGACTGTACCTTGTTTACAATTCCATATCTTTCCAGAAATGTATGGTTTTATTTTCACATATGGCCTGATTTCCACTCATTGTTTTGTTTGAATGTTATCACAGTATATGTGAGGCAGCTTTATTCTGTTTATGCTGTTAATAATGATCTATCATGAGAAATACAATTTATAAACAAAGAGATGCTGCCCAGTCTGAGCAGACCTTGGGCACTAGCTCTATCCCCAATCCCACAACAACCGAAAGAAGCTCACCCCTCAGGTACTCTAACTATGATCTGAGAATCATAGGTGAAGAAGCCACAACATCTGCCTCAGCACAAGCAGTAACTGGAAGCAACAGGCTCCAGGAACCCAGGAACCAATGCCTGGCCAGTAGCATGAGTTCCATCCAGTCTGATCCTGTGCCCTGAGCAGATAGATGTTGGATGCTAGCTCTGCACCCAGTCCCAAAACACCCAGACACCACATCCAAGTCCATGGGTGATCTACCATGCCCATGATCGCAGGATCTCAAGAACTTGGTCACACCAGGATTTCAGGATCCCAAGGCAGCTTGGCTCTCAGGGGCTCTGACACACACAGGATCTCAGCATCACAGGAACCTAGAATCACTGGATCATAGAGATAGCAGGACTCTGAGGAGTTCTGACACAACCAGGATCTCAGGAGGGACAGGCTCTAGTCAGAGACAGTGAGGGCAGTTAGCAGTAGAAATAACCAGGTGGCAAGGGTACGCATAAGAATATAAGCAATAGAAACCAAGGTTTCTTGGCAACATCAGAACCCAGTTCTCCCACCACAGCAAGTTCTGGATAACCCATCACACTGAAAAAGCAAGATTTGGATCTAAAACTACTTCTTATTATGATGATATAAGAATTTAAGAAGAATATAAATAACCCCCTTTAAAAAAATACAAGAGAACACAGGTAAAAAGGTAGAAGCCCTTAAAGTGGAAACACAAAAATTCCTTAAATAATTATAAGAAAACACAACCAAACATGTGAAGGAATTGAATAAAACCTACCAGGATCTGAAAATGGAAATAGAAGTAATAATAAAAAAAATCACAAAGGGATACAACCCTGGAGATAGAAAACCTAGGAGAGAGATCATGAGTCATAGATGAAAACATCACCAACAGAATACAAGAGATAGAAGAGAGACACTCAGGTACAAAAGAAAATCTAGCAGTCACTGAGACAACAATCAAAGAAAATACAAAAAGCAAAAAGCTCCTAACACAAAACATCCAGGAAATCCAGGACATCATGAGAAGACAAAACCTAAAGATAATAGGTACAGAAGAGAGAGAAGATTTTCAACTTAAAAGGACAGTAAATATCTTCAACAAAAAGTATAGAAGAAAATTTCCTTAATCTAAAGAATGAGAAGCCCATGAACACACAAGAATCCTACAGAACAACCAGTAGACTGGACCGGAAAAGAAATTCCCGCCATCACATAATAATCAAAATGCCAAATACAAAAAACAAAGAAAGAATATTTAAAGCTGTAAGGGAACAAGATCAAGTAACATATGAAGGCAGACCTATCAGAATTATACCATATATCTCACCAGAGACTATAAAAGCCAGAATATCCTAGGCAGATGTCATACAGACCCTAAGAGAACACACATGCCAGCCCAGGCTACTATACCTAGCAAAACTCTGAACTAATATAGATGGAGAAACCAAGATATACCATGACAAAACCAAATTTACACAGCGCATTTCTACAAACACAGTCCTACAAAGGAAAATATATGGAAAACTCCAAAGCAAGGAGGGAAACCACACCCTAGTAAAAGGAATTAATCTTTCAACAAACGAAAAAGATGATAGTATACAAACATAATTGCTCCTCTAACAACGAAAATAACAGGAAGCAACAATCACATCTCTATAATATCTTTTAACATCAGTGGACTCAATTACCCAATAAAAAAGAGGTAGAGTAACAGACTGGATATGTAAGCAGAAGCCAGCATTTTGCTGCATTCAAGAAACACACCTCAGTGACAGAGACACTATCTCAGAGTAAAAGGCTAGAATTTTTTTTCGAAGGAAACAGTTCCAAGAATCAAGCTGGAGTAGCCATTCAAATATTGAATAAAATTGACTCTCAACCAAAAGTTATCAAAAAAGATAAGGAAGGACACTTCATATTCATCAAAGGAAAAATCTACTAAAAAGAATTCTCAAATCTAAACATCTATGCACCAAATTCCATGTCATCCACATTCATAAAAGAAACTTTACTAAAGCTCAAAGCACACATTGCACCTCATACAATAATAGGGGAAGACTTCAACACCCCACTTACCACAATGGACAGATCATGGAAACAGAAACTAAACAGAGACACAGTGAAACTAACAGGACTTATGAACCAAATGGATTCAATAGATAGTTATAGAACATTTCATCCTAAAACAAAAGAATATACCTTTTTTCTAAGAACCTCATGGTACCTTCTAGAAAATTGACCATATTATTGGTCACAAAACCAGCCTCAACAAATACAAGAAGAATGAAATAATCTCTTGCATCCTATCAGATCGTCACAGACTAAGGCTGGTCTTTAATAACAACAACAACAAAAAATGGCAAGCCAACATACACATAGAAGCTAAACAGTGTTCTACTCATTTACTTGATAAAGGACAAATAAAGGAAAAAATTGAAGACTTTTTAGAAAATAAGGAAAATGAAGGAATATTTTACCAAAACTTATGGGACACAAAATGGGGCTAAGAGGAAATCTCATAGCTCTAAGTACCTCCAAAATGAAACTGAAAATAGCATACAAAAGCAGCTTGATAGCACACCTGAAGCTCAAGAACAAAAAGAAGAAAAAATCACCCAAGGGCAGGAGGAATGTCTTAATACATGGAAATCCAGCAAAGTTATCCAGTGCATTAAAAACTCAAACAAAACAAAACAAAACAAAACAAAACAAAACAAAACAAAACACATGATCATTTCATTGGATGCTGAAAAAGCATTTGACAAAATTAAACATTCCTTCATGTTAAAAGTCTTGGAAATATCAGGAATTCAAGGTCGTTAACTAAACATAGTAAAAGCAATATTACCGAAAATCAGTAGCCAACATCAAACTAAATGCAAAGAAACTTGAAGCAATCCTACTAAAATCAGGGACTAGGTAAGGCTGACCACTATCTCCCTATCTATACAATAAAGTATGTGGTGTTCTAGCTAGGGCAATTTGGCAACAAAAGGGGTCAAAGTGATACAAACTTGAAAGGAAGAAATCAAAATATCACCTGAAATTTCCTGAACAGGACACCTATGCCTTATAACAAAATTTGACAAATGCAACCTCAAAACCTTGCAAAGCTGTAAGGCAAAATACAGTGTCAATGGGACAGAACAACAACTAACAGATTGGGCAAAGATCTTTACCAATCCTAAATTAGATGGAGACTTAATATCCAATATATACAAAGAAATCAAGAAGTTTTGACTCCAGGAAATCAAATAACTCTATTTAAACGTGGGGTAGAGAGCTAAACAGAGTTTTCAAATAAGGAATATCGAATGGCCAAGAAGCACCTAAAGAAATGTTCAACATCCTCACTCATCTGGGAAATGTGAATTAAAACAATGCTTAGATTCCTCCTCACACCAGTCAGAATGGCTAAGATCAAAAACTCAGCTGACAGCAGATGCTGGCTAGGATGAATATAAAGAAAAACAGTTCTACATTGTTGGCTGGATGACAAGCTGGTATAACCACTGTGAAAATGAGTCTGGCGTTTTCTCAGAAAATTAGACATAGTTTTACCTGAGGACCCTGCTATAATACTTCTGGTCATATACCCAAAAATGCTCTAACATATTACAAGGACACATTCTCCACTATGTTCATAGCAAAATTATTTATATTAGGCAGAAGCTAGAAAGAACCTAGATGTCTTTCAACAGGAGAATTCATGTAGAAAAGGTGATACATTTGCACGATGGAATACCATTCAGCTAGTAAAAACAATGACTTCATGAAATTCTTATACAAACGTATGGACCTAGAAAATATCATCCTGAGTGAGGTAACCAAATCACAAAAGAATACATGGTATGTACTCATGGATAATTGGATTTTTATCCCATGATTCAATTCACAGACCACATGCAGTTCAAGAAGAAGGAAGATTAAAGTGTGGGTGCTTTGGTCCTTTTTAGAAAGGGGAACATAATACTCACAGGTGGAAATACAGCGACAAAGTGTGGAACAGAGACTGAAGGAAAGGCCATCCAGAGACTGTTCTACCTGGGAAACCATGCAATATACAGTCATCAAACCCAGACACTATTTTGGAGACCAAGAAGATCATGCTGACAGGAGCTTGATATAGCAGTCTCCTGAGAAGCTCTGCCAGCACCTCACAAATAGAGAGGTGGATGCTTGCACTCAACCATCCGACTGAGCACAGGGTCCCCAATGGAGTAGTTATAAAAAGGACTGAGGAGGTGAAGGAGTTTGCAACCCCTTAGGTAGAACAACAATATCAATCAATCAGACCTCTGAGGTCCCAGGGAGTAATTCACCAAACAAGGAGTACATATGGAAGGACCCATGGTTCCAGCAGCATATACAACAGAAGATGGCCTTGTCTAGCAACAATGGGAAGAGAGGCCCTAGGTTCTCTTAAGGCTTGATGTTCCAGTGTAGGTGAATTCTAGGGGACAGGGAGGTGGGGGAGCTTGTGGGTGTAGGGCAGAACACCCTCATAGAAGGAGGGGGAGGGGGAAAGGGAATGGGGACAAAATTTGAAATACAAATGAAGAAAATATCCAATAAAAAAAGAAAAATACAAAAAGATATTGTCAGAATTTTAGAGGCTTATAAGTACAAGAATAACATGCCAATAAGTTTAGTGTCTGGGCTGAGTATGTTTTGAACTTTATTCTTTAACACTGCAAAAGATAACAATATAGATAGATATAGTGGATTACCTTGATATATTTCCATATATTAAACCATCCCTGCAACCCTGGGATGAAGCCTACTTGATCATGATGGATGATTGTTTTGATGTGTTCTTGGATTCAGTTTGCGAGGATTTTATTGAGTATTTTTGAATCAAAATTCATAAGGGAAATTGGTGTGAAGTTATCTTTCTTTGTTGGGTATTTGTGTAGTTTAGGTATCAGAGTAATTCTGGCTTCATTGAATGAATTGGGTACAGTACCTTCTGTTTCTATTTTGTGGAATAGTTTGAGAAGAATTGGGATTAGGTCTTCTTTGAAGGTCTGATAGAACTCTGCATTAAACACATCTGGTCCTGGGATTTTTTTGGTTAATGACTGCTTCTATTTCTTTAGGGGATATAGCAGTGTTTAGTTCATTGATCTGATCCTGATTTAATTTTGATACCTGGTATCTGTCTATTGTCCATTTCATCCAGGTTTTCCAGTTTGTTGAGTATAGGCTTTTGTACTAGGATCTATTGTGGATTTTGTCAGATTCTGTTGTTCTGTCTCCCTTCTCATTTCTGATTTTTGAATTAGGATACTGTCCATGTGCCCTCTAGTGAATCTGGCTAAGGGTTTGTCTATCTTGTTGATTTTCTCAAAGAAACAGATCATTGTTTGGTTGATTCTTTGTATAGTTCTTTTTGTTTCCACTTGGTTGATTTCACCCCTGAGTTTGATTATTTCCTGCCATCTATTCCCCTTGGGTGAATTAGCTTCCTTTTGTTTTAGAGCTTCTAGGTGTGCTGTTAAGCTGCTAGTGTGTGCTCTCTCCAGTTTCTTTTTGGAGGTACTCAGAGCTATGAGTTTTCCTCTTAGGAATGCTTTTATTGTGTCCCATAAGATTGGGTATGTTGTGGCTTCATTTTCATTAAACTCTAAAAATCTTTAATTTCCCTGTATATTTCTTCCTTGACTAAGTTAGCATTGAGTAGAGTGTTGTTCAGTTTGAACATGAATGTTGGCTTTCTATTATTTATTTTGTTATTAAGATCAGCCTTAGTTGACAGACAGGTAGATCAATAGAGTAGAATTGAACACCCAGAAATGAACCCATACTCCTATAGTCACTTGGTCTTTGACAAAGTAGCTAGAGCAATCCAGTGGAAAGAAGACAGCATCTTCAACAAATGGTGCTGTCTCAAGTGGCAGTTAGCATGTAGAAGAATGTGAATTAATTCATTCTTATATCCTTGTACAAAGCTCAAGTCTAAGTGGATCAAAGAACTCCATAATAAAACAGAGATACTGAAATTTATAGAGGATAAAATGGGAAAAAGCCTCAAAGAAATGGGCACAAGAGAAAAATTGCTTAACAGAAAAGCAAAGGCATGTGCTGTAAGATCAAGAATTGACAAATGGGACCTCATAAAATTACAAAGCTTCTGTAAGGCAAAGAACACAGTCAATAAGACAAAAAGGACACAAACAGATTGGGAAAAGAACTTTAGCAATCCTCAATCTGATAGGGAACTAAAATCCAATATATATAAAAAACTCAAGATGTTTGACTCAAGAAAACCAAGTGACCCTATTAAAAAATGGGGTATAGAGCTAAACAAAGAAATCTCAGCTGAGGAATAGAGCATGGCTGAGAGGCACCTGAAAAAAATGTTCAACATCCAGAATCATCAGGGAAATGCAAATCAAAACAACCCTGAGATTCCACCTCACATCTGTCAGAATGGCAAAGATCAAAAATTCAGCTGCCAGCAGATGCTGTTGAGGATGTGGAGAAAGAGGAATACTCCTCCATTACTGGTGAGGTTGCAAGCTTGTACAACCACTCTGGAAATCAGTTTGTCAGTTCCTCAGAAAATTGAACATAGTACTATCGGTATCTCCAGCAATACCAATCCTGAGCATATACTGAGAACATGTTCCAACTGGTAATGAGGACACTTGCTCAACTATGTTCATAGCAGCCTTATTTATAATAGCCAGAAGCTGGAAAGAACCCAGAATTACCTCAACAGAATGGATACAGAAAATGTGGTACATTTATTACTCAGCTATTAAAAACAGTGAATTTATGAATTTCTTAAGCATATAATGGATCTGAATGATATCATCCTGAGTGAGATAAAGCAATCACAAAAGAACAGACATGATATGCACTCACTGATAAGTCGATATTAGCCAAGAAACTTAGAATACCCAAGATAGAATTTGCAAAACCATGAAACTCAAGAAGGAAGACCAAAGTTTGAATACTTCATTACTCTTAGAATAGGGAACAATATACCCATGAAAGGAGTTACAGAGACAAAGTTGGGAGCTGAGATTGAAGGATCATCCAGAGACTGTCCCACCCGGGGATCCATCCCATAAACAACCACCAAACCCAGACACTATAGCATATGCCAATAACGTTGTACTGACATGACTCTGATATATCTGTCTCTTGTGAGGCTATGCCAGTGACTGTCAAATACAGAATGGATGCTCATAGTCATTTATTAGATGGAGCACAGGGTCCCCAATGAAGGAGCTAGAGAAAGTCCCCAAGGAGCTGAAGGGGTCTGCAACCCTATAGGAGAAACAACAATATGAACTAACCATTACCCTCAGAGCTTATGTCTCTAGCTGCATATGTAGCAGAAGATGGCCTAGTCAGCCATCAATGGGAGGAGAGGCCCTGGGTCTTGCAAAGATTATATGCCCCAGTATAGGGGAATGCCAGGGCTAGGTATTGGTAGTGGGTGGGTTGTGGAGAAAGGGGAGGGGAGTGGGTATAGGGAATTTTCAGAGGAATACTAGGAATGCAGATAGCATTTGCAATGTAAATGAAGAAAATATCTTATAGAAAAAGAAAAATGAAAGAGTGTAGATAATGCAAGGCAGTGGTGGCTCATGCTTTTAATCCCAGCACTTGGGAGGCAGAAGTAGGCGGATTTCTGAGTTCAAGGCCAACCTGGTCTATAGAGTGAGCTCCAGGATAGCCAGGGCTACATAGTGGAACCCTGTCTCAAGAAAACTATATATGATTGTGTGTTTGTGTGTGTGTGTGTGTGCATGATTAAATAGATATATGATTCAAATTTCTTTTCTAGGTAATGTCATATGTCTCATATAGAACAGCAAATAAGGCAACTTTCTCTACATTTGTAAATTTACCTACTCATGAAAAGAGGCCCTGTTATTTTATACTCCCTGACAAACGTCATTTGGCAACACTCTAAGTTTGGATGACAAAATTTCATTACCTGTTTATTGGAGGGTGTGCCATTCACATCAAAGGGTGTGTGTGTGTGTGTGTGTGTGTGTGTGTGTGTGTGTGTGTGTGTGTGTGTTTAGCATTTCTGGAAACCATATTCCGGACCAGGCACATATTAAGCAGGCATCATATCAGTTACCTTTATTCTTGTTCTACATTTACATCTTATTTTTTCTTCTTCTCTAAAGTTATTTTAAGAGAATTGAAATGCCATAGCTCTACCTGTTTTACATATCTAGTACAGTGGTACAGTATGGAAAAATGAACTTCTACTGTGATGAATTTATTTTTGTCTTTGACATGTGGCCATTGTTGCTGTGGTTGTTGAGGTGTAATTTCAAAGAACTCAAAGGACAAAACCAGGTTTTTTTAGGGGACTATCTTTTGAAGTAGAGGCTCCCTTTACAGAATTTTTACAATGTTTATAAATATCAGGCATATTTCTCCATTAAGGAGGTAGGCCACAAATTCAAACATCAAGTGGTAGATTGAAAGCAGTCATACCAGTATGATATCCATAATCCTATTTTTCTTAATATATTAAAATTATAGTAAGGTCCATAGATGAATATTATCATTGATAAAATTTCTCTTCCAGCAACCTGTAAAATATCTTCTGTCATTATCAGTGCTATTGTATAAGGGGAAGCTTCCATCTCAGTTCCTGCTTGAATTTTCTGCATCTTGTGAAAGAGCATGTTGTATATTCAGTTATAGGTTTTGGCATCTAGCTCTGGTAGACAAGCAAAAACAATGGCAGTATCCTGTGTTATTTTTGGATCATCAGGTGAGGGGAAATATTTCCTGACCAACAATTTAAATGGAGTAATCCTGTGCCTAGCACTAAAATTTTCTATTAATAATTCATTACTTCTGCAAGGAGCATTAGATACCCACTAAAAGTACCTATATTCAACTTTTACAAAGTTATATTTGATCAGAAAAAAATATGTTATTTGTTCCAAGGAACTGGAAGGGATGTGAAAGTATAGAATTATTGTGAGATGAACATGGGTTTTCAGTTTCTAAGTTTGAAAGTTTGCTGAAGATAAATTACAGTAATTATTGAATAATACTATGAATACACTTGTTACTATAGAAATGAAAAACAATTAAATGATTGATATTAAGTTTTATATTATATATAGGCTTTACTTCAATAAAAGTGATAACAAATCATTTCAGTAAAATGCAAATAAACTCGATGGTCTATACTCTAATAAAATATTATATGTCAAGATACAAAAGTAATGCTCTATCATGTTGTTTTGCCCCATCCTCATATTTTATAAATTACAGGGATATAAAAGCTCATATTCTATTAGCTTTATAGCAAAATGCCTTCAGGAATCCTATAGTGAATACAAAACACTCAAGAGTTATGAATAAATGTCAGTTAAAATGAAAAAAAAATATAATCTTTCTACTACTATAAATAATTTTTATTTTATTTTTATTTATTATATCTAGTTTCAATAAAAGTAGAACTGTATCACTTATCTCTCTACTTTCTACCTTCCTGCTTCTCCCAGATACTCTTCCTTCAACTTTTTCCAAGACCCTGCCTAATCAAATTTCAAGCCTCTTTTTCTTTGATTATTATTGTTATTTATGGACAACTTCTTTTGGCTATTTTGTTGCTTGTGTGTATATATGGGATCAAGGCTGGTCATCTTGTACTGGGAAACTAAGTAGGGAGCTCCTTCCAGGAAGAGGCTAATTTTCCTCTCTCAGTAACCATTAGTTACCTGTATTTGTTTGTTTAGGGATGAGACATTGGGAAGTTTTTTTCTCCTTCCTCATTTACATGCATACTGTCCCAGACTTGTTTTTGCAGACATTTCTAGAAGATACTGTCTCACAGTAGACTTCTTGGTATTCTAGCTTTTAAAATCTTTTCATCCTTTTTTTCCAGAATGTTTCCAGAGTCAGAAATGCAGTGTCTATAATGAATATCAATGCACTGGGGCTGGGCTCCCAATGTTCTCATTATCTCTGCATTGTATACAGATGTATTTCTCTGTAATATTCTTCATTTTATATAAAAAGCAATCATTTCTGATAAGGGGTGTTAGTCATATTATTGTATGTGTACATAAAAATAAGATGTAGAATGCAATAAGAAATTATGCAAAGCTAGCAATGTGGAAGTAGTTAATTATATAACATCCACGAACTCACTCACTCCAGAAATTGGACTATCAGAAATGATTTACCTCATGTTAAGTGTGATTTAAGTCAAATTAGACAACTGTTCATTACCACAAGTGCAGAGTGCCACTAATGCACATTTAATGATATCTTGCCTTACTAATCATTGTTGTGTTTCATTGGTGGTACATTTGGATGGTTAAGATAGTTGCTTCCTTCCTTTGGCAGCTTGTGTAGTATTTTCAAGTGCCATGAAAAGTAGAGTGTAAGAAGGAGGCTTTCAGGTTAAATATATCTTATATAATGAGTCCTCTGTACTGAATAAATGCACAGGTTCTTCAGGAGTAAGGCTTTCCTTCAATGTCTGAGAGACACTATGGCAAGAGAAATAGTCTACATTGTTTTGAGAGTCACTGAACTCTGACCAACTAGTTAAAAGGAGATTTCTCATATTTGGTACTGGGATATTTGTTAGTCTATGGTTCTTTTGGGTTTCATTGCCAGCCCACATGATTCATGCCTTCCTTTAAGATTATACGATACGTAGGGCATGTAGACCATGCCACCAGATGGGCATAAGAACTGATAAGGTGGAACATGCTCAAACCCTGGAGATCACAGAGATTGGAAAACTCAGAGATTTGAGACAGCAGGAGTGGGACTGCTTCTTCCCTACATTTATGTCTTCTGTGGAGCATAACACTAGGACCTCCAACTAAGATGATCACAGGCAGTCAGTCATGTAACACAGCACCTGGAATGCCCTTTCATGCTAATAAGGCACCCCAATAGCCTCAGCCTTTTGCCAATGACCTTTCCTGCCAGATATTCTCATGCCCTTCTCCAAAATTATATAATCCATGGTTTACTGTGAATGAAGCACATACTTTCTCATCCACCCCAATAAAGAAATATGAACAAGATATTCTCTCCAATGACTTTGTAAGGTTAATGCACTCAGGATCACACAGGTCACAGAAATGGCAGAGCAGCTGGGATGGGGTCCTATGGGCCTACATCTGCACCCAGGAGGTAAGGCTGTTTTGCAGCCCTCTAAGGATAATAGGTATAGAAGAGAATGAAGATTTTCAACTTAAAGGGCCAATAAATATCTAAACAAAAGTATAGAAGAAAACTTCTCTAACCTAAAGAAAGAGATGCCCATGAACACACAAGAGGTCTACAGAACTCCAAATAGTTTGGACCAAAAAATAAATTCCTCCTATAACATACTAATCAAAACATCAAATGTCCACAACAAAGAAAGAATATTAAAAACACATATAATGGCAGATCTATTAGAATTACAACAGACTTCGCAACAGAGACTATGAAAGCTAGAAGATCCTGGACATATGCCATACAAACCCTAAGAGAACACAAATGCCAGACAAGGCTACTATACCCAACAATACTCTCAATTGCCATAGATAGAGAAACCAAAGTATTCCATGAAAAAAAAAAACAAAACAACAAAAAACAAAACAACAAAAAACAAAACAAAACAAATTCACACAATACCTTTCCACAAATCCAGCTCTTCAACGGATAATGAAGGGAAAACTCCAATACAACGAGTAAAACTATGCCCTGGGGGGGGGGGGGACAAGAAAGTAATCCTTCAATAAACCTAAAAGAAGGTAGCCACATGAACAGATTGCCAACTCTAACAACAAAAATAACAAGAAGCGACTATTACTTTTCCTTAATATCTCTTAATAACAATGGACTCAATTCCCCAGTAGAAAGACATAGACTAACAGATTGGCCACGTAAATAGGACCCAACATTTTACTACATACAAGAAATATATCTCAGGGACAAAGACAGACACTACGTCAGAGAAAAAGGCTCAAAACAACTTTTCATGCAAATAGTCTGAAGAAACAACCTGAAGAAACAAGCTGAAGTAGTCATTCTAATATCAAATAAAATAGACTTTCAACCCAAAGTTATCAAAAATGACAAGGAGGGGCACTTCATACTCATCAAAGTTAAAATCTTCCAAGATGAACTCTCAATTCTGAATATCTACACTCTAAATGCAAGGGCATCTACATTCATTAAATAAACTTTAGTAAAGCTCAAAGCACACATTGCACCTCCTACAATAATAGTGGGAGATTTCAACACCCCACTCTCATCAATGAGAGATCATGAAAACACAAACTAAGCAAAGACACATCGAAATAGCCCCTTGCATCCTATCAGATCACCACAGAAAGACACTATTCTTCATTAACAACAACAACAAAAATAATAATAGAAAGTCCAAATAAATGGGAAAGCTGAACAATACTCTACTAAATAACTTGGTCAAGGAAGAAATAAAGAAAGGAATTAAAGACATTTAAGAGCTTAATAAAAATGAAGCCTCAACATACCCTAGCTTATGGAAGACAATTAAAACAGTCCTAAGAGGAAAATTCATAGCTTTGAGTGCCACCATTGAGAAACTGGAGAGAGAATACACTAACAACTTGACTGCACATCTAAGAGCTCTAGAACAAAAAGAAGCAAATTCACCCAAGAGGATTAGATGGCAAGAAATAATCAAACTCAGAGCTAACATCAACCAAGTGGAGACAAAAAGAATTATACAAATAATCAACCAAACCATGATCTGGTTCTTTGAGAAAATCAACAAAATAGAAAAATCCTTAGCCAGATTAACTAGAGAGCACAGGAACAGTATCTTAATTAACAAAATCATAAATGAAAAAAGGATATATGTACTGGCTAGTTTTGTGTCAACTTGACACGCTGGAGTTATCACAGAGAAAGGAGCTTCAGTTGGGGAAATGCCTCTATGAGATCCAACTGTAAGGCATTTTCTCAATTAGTGATCAAGGGGGAAAGGCCCCTTGTGGGTGGGACCATCTCTGGACTGATAGTCTTGGGTTCTATAAGAGAGCAGGCTGAGCAAGCCAGGTGAAGCAAGCCAGTAAAGAACATCCCTCCATGGCCTCTGCATCAACTCCTGTTTCTGACCTGCTTGAGTTCCAGTCCTGCATCCTTTGGTGATCAACAGCAGTATGGAAATGTAAGCCGAATAAACCCCTTCCTCCCCAACTTGCTTCTTGGTCATGATGTTTGTGCAGGAATAGAAACCCTGACTAAGACAATACATAACAAAAGAATCTGAGGAAATCCAAAAAATTATTAGAGTCTGCTCCAAAAGTCTATACTCAACAAAACTGAAAAACCTGGATAAAATGGACAATTTTATTGACAAATGCTAAGTACCAAAGTTTAATCAGGGTAAGATTAATCATGTGCACATTCCTATATCCCATAAAGATATAGAAACAGTCATTAATAGTCTCTCAACCAAAAAAAAAAAAAAAGCCCAGGACCAGTTGGGTTTAGTTCAAAGTTCTATCAGACTTTCAATTACCCTGGAGCTCTTGACTCTAGCTGCATATGTATCAAAAGATGGCCTAGTCGGCCATCACTGGAAAAAGAGGCCCATTGGACACGCAAACTTTGTATACCCCAGTACCGGGGAACGCCAGGGCCAATAAAATGGGAATGGGTGGGTAGGGAAGTTGGGGGGAGGGTATGGGGGACTTTTGGGATAGCACTGGAAATGTAATTGAGGAAAATATGTAATAAAAAAGAAAAAAAAAGAGAAAACCTAATACTAATACTCTGCGAACTATTCCACAAAATGGAAACAGAAGGTACTCTACCCAATTCATTCTATGAAGCCACAATTACTCTGATACCTAAACCACACAAAGACCCAACAAAGAAACAGAACTTCAACTTCAGAACAATTTCCCTTATGAATATTGATGAAAATACACAATAAAATTCTCATAAACCGAATCCAAGAATACATGAAAACAATCGTCCATCATGATCAAGTAGGCTTCATTCCAGGGATGCATGGAAGGTTCAACATATGGAAATTCATCAACGTAACCCATTACATAAACAAACTCAAAGACAAAAACCACATGATCATCTCATAAGATGCTGAGAAAGCCTTTGACAAAAATCTAACACCCCTTCATGATAAAAGTCTTGGAAACACCAGGAATTCAAGGCACATACCTAAACATATTAAAAGGGATATACAGCAAACCACTAGTTAATATCAACTAAATGGAGAGGAACTTGAAAGAATCCTACTAAAATCAGGGACTAGGCAAGGCTGTTCACTCTCTCCTTACCTATTCAATATAGTACTTGAAATCCTAGCCAGAGTAGTTAGGCAACAAAATGAGATGGAAGAGATATGAAAATTTGAAAATATC
Source organism: Mus musculus (assembly GCF_000001635.26). Classification (NCBI taxonomy): domain Eukaryota; kingdom Metazoa; phylum Chordata; class Mammalia; order Rodentia; family Muridae; genus Mus; species Mus musculus. Next base: position 118,378,954 of record NC_000086.7, read on the forward strand.
ATTATTTGCAGATGATATAATAGTATACATAAATGACCCCAAAAATTCAACTAGAGAACTCTTAAACCTGATGAACAACTTCAGTCTAGCAGCTGGATATAAAATTAACTCAAAAAAAAAAAAAAATCAGTGTCCTTCCTCTAAACAGAGGATAAACAGGGTAAGAAAGAAATTAAGGAAACAATACCTTTCACAATAGTCACAAATAAAGTAAAATACCTTGGTATGACTCTAACTAAGCATGTGAAATGTCTGTATGATAAGAACTTCCAGCTTCTGAACAAAGAAATCAAAGAAGATCTCAGAAGATGTAAAGGTTTTCCCTGCTCATGGATTGGCAGGATTAATATAGTAAAAATTGAAAAAAAAAAAAAGGCTATCTTGCCGATAGCAATTTATAGATTCAATGCAATTCCCATCAAAATTCCAAGTCAATTCTTCACAGAGTTAGAAAGGGCAATTTGCAAATTTATCAGGAATAACAAAAACAAAACAAAACAAAACCTATTATAGTAAAAGCTATTCCTAACAATAAAAGGATCTCTGATGGAATCACCATCCCTGAATTCAAGCTATACCACAGAGCAATTGTTATAAATACTGCATGGTACTGGTACAGTGACAGACAGGTAGATCAGTGGAATAGAATTAAAGATCCAGAAATGAACCCACGCACCTCTGGTTACTTAATCTTTGATAAGGGAGTTAAAATCATCTAGTGGGAAGAAGACTGCATCTTCAACAAATGGTGCTGGCTCAACTGGTGGTTTGTATGAAGAAGAATTCAAATTGATCCATTCTTATCTCCTTGTACAAAGTTCAAGTCTAAGTGGGTCAAATATGTCCACAGAAATCCAGATACACTCAAACTTATAGAGGAGAAAGTAGGAAAGAGCCTGGAACGTATAGGCACAGGGGAAACAATCCTGAAGCAAACACTAATGGCTTGTACTGTAATATCAGGAATTGACTAATGGTACCTCATAAAATTGCAAAGCTTCTGCAAGGCAAAGAAAACTCTCAATAAGACAAAAAGGCAACCGATAGATTGGGAAAAGATCTTTACCAATCATAAATCTTTTTTCCACTGGAATGATTTTTAGATACTTTGTTAAATATGTTGAAATTTTCATTCACGATTGCTTTGAATCTGAATATTATTTTGGTGGGAATTTTACTCTGTTAATCCTACCAATCCATGTACATAGCAGACCTTTCAAGCTTATGCTATCTTCTTTAATTTCATTCTTTAAATTCTTGAAGTATTTACCATACAAGTCTTCCATTGCTTGGTTAGGGTTACCTCAAAATATTTTATATTATTTGGGCCCATTGTGAAGGGTGTTAGTTAGCTCCTGAATTTTTTTAGCCTGTTTATAGTTTGTATATAGGAGGGCTAGTGATTTTTTTTTCACTTAATTTTGCATCTAGCAGCCATGCTGAATTAGATTACCAGCTGTAGGAGTTTCCCCTTAGAATTTTGGTGCTTGTTTATGTATGCTAATATATCATTTGTAAACAGTGATACTTTACCTCAGTCCTTTCTAACTTATTTATTTATTTTTGATCCCTATTAATGGTCTTATTGTTCTAGCTAAAATTTTCATGCACTACATTGAGTACTATGGAGAAAGGGAGCAGCCTTGTCTTGTTCCTGAATTTAGTTAAACTGCTTTGATTTTCTCTCCATTTATTTTGATGTTCACTATTGACTTGAATTTTTTGTCTTAATTGTGTTTAAGTTTGCACATTTAATCCCTGACCTCTATAAGGCTTTTATGTTGAAGGGTGTTGGATTTTATCAAAAGATTTTCAGCATGAAATAGTATGTTTATACATATTTCCCCTTCAGTTTGTTTATATGGTATATTACACTGACAGATTTTTCTATGTTGAATCACCCTTGCACCTCTGTGATGAAGATTTATGATCATGGTGGATGGCCTTGTGGATGTCTTCTTGAGTTAGGATTGTTAGTATTAAGTACTTTTGCATGAATGTTCATGAGGGAAATTGGTCTGAAATTCTCTTTTCTTTTAGAATCTTTGTGTGGCGTATATATCAGGGGGACTCTGGGCCCATAAAATGAATTTGACAATGTTCCTTCTGTTTTTATTTTGTAGAATAATTTGAGTAGCATTGATATTATGTATTCTTTGAAAATTTGGTAAAATTCTACACTAAATTTCTGTTGGCCTGAGGTTTTTTTGGGGGGTTGGAGTGGGGTGGGTTGGGGTAGGGTGGGGAGGGGAGAGGATACTTTTAATGACTTCTTCTATTTCTTTAGTGATTATAGTTTAATCTAAATTGTTTATCTCATCTTCATTTAACTTTGGTAACTGGTATCTATTTAGAAAATTATCCATGTCGTTTTGATTTTCCCATTTTGTAGAACACACATACTTGAAGTGTAATCTAATGATTCTTTGGATTTGCTCTATGTCTGTTGTTACATGTCCCCACTTTTTTTCTTGTAATTTTGTTAATTTAGATATTCTCTTTCTGATTTTTAGTTAATTTTTGTATGGGTTCATCCACATGCTGATTTGAAAAAAAATACAATTTTAAGGTAATATTGTAAGTGATTGAGGAAAGGAATGTGCTAATGAACCAGTTGTAATCCTTTACTATTGCCTTTTGCTTTTAAATAGTTTTTAATAGGTATACAGCACAATTCAGAAAGAATTCAAACATCGTGCTCTAGCGATCCTGAGTTCAGATAATCTAAGCACTTTTTTCTGTATGTGCAGTGAAGGAAAGTATGCCATCATCTGTGATCTGGAGATTTGATAATTTAAAGTCATCACCAAGAAAAATTAAAAATAAAGAAATGATTGTGCTTTTGTGACTAGTTTGCCATTCTATGTAAATTGATAGACATCACTATTCAAAAAATATAATGAATCTGCGCAACAGATTAATTTGATTCCTGCCCATATGGCACCTTGCAACACGGATACAAATTTTGACAATGAAAGAACTGGTGACCTCGCTAATATTTTCCTCATTCTAATGAAATGACTTATTTTTTAATTCAGAATTTCACACAGATTTTTCTTTTTTAAATTACTGATGAAATTTGATTTCTTCTAAGTTATCTATGTTCAGAGATCTTGACAGTCTCAAGATTTATATGCTATTTTTTACTTGTGTATGTGTGTACCTACGCATTACTTTCATTTATATATATGTTTGTGTGACTACATTTTTAGATGTTCCACTTGTATGCAGATGCCTATGGATGCCTGAATAGGTTGGATTCCCTGGAACTGACAGGTGATATTCGTTCTGGGAATGAAGCTTGAGTCCTCTGCTAGAGTACTAAAAACTTTTATCTTTGGCTGGCTCAGCAGTTAAGAGCACTGACTGTTCTTCCAGAAGTCCTGAGTTCAATTTTAGCAACCACATGTTGACTCTCAGCCATCTGTAATGGGATCTGATGCCCTTTTCTGGTATGTCTGAAAACAACTACTATACTCATACATAAAATAAATAAATCACTTAAAAAAGCTCTTAAGTGCTGAGTCATTTATTCCTTCACTACATTTACCTTGTTCTTTCTCTTCTTTGGTAACTTCTTGAACATACCTTAATTGTTGATGCTAATTTGTAACTACATTTTAAATTGGAACTAAATTTTAACTGAAATAGCCATTTATTTCAGTATAATATAAACACAACTAATAGTGAATTGACTCTCTACAAATCTTAAGTTATATTTGCATGTTTCTAAGGCTAGTCTAGAAGAAATTCATTTCAGCATCCTTAGTGAAGGATATGCTTGGCTGCTGCTTTAGCAGTGAGGTCATAAAACTACTTTATATGTTTTGTCAACAATGAGGGTAACTTAGAAATAAACCAATCTTTCTCATTTTACTAGTTTATCTAACTGCTGTGTTACCAACAAGCTGAAAGCAAATCATCATCTCTTAGTAAAACAACTTTGGAGTGTCCATCTGCTTTTCTTGGTTAAACCTAACTTGGGTATGTGAATGTTGAATCTGGAAAGGTGAGAAATCAGAAAACAAGTAGCAATTTTAAAATGAGAATAAGAAGAATTTATAGTTTTGTTTTCATACACCTGACTTTTAATAAGTGTTTGTAATATCTGATTATTTTTGTGAGTTCATCCAATTATTTGCATCTTTAAATTATAATTCCAACCCAAAGCAATATGACCACAGTGATCTGAATGAGATTCATTACATTTTCAATTATGTGGAAAATATGTATGTAATAATATGGTGACATCCACTCTAAAAGCTATAATCTCAACAGTATAAGAGAGTCCTGAACTGGATGGAGATAAAGACAGAAATGAAGGAAGTGGAACCAAAAACATGGAGCATGGTTAAGCTGTTAGTGCTATCAGGTGTGAAATTAAGGTAAGGGGAAAAAACAAACAAACAAAACAAAACAAAACAAACAAACAAAAAACGGGTAAGGGGGAAAAAAGGAATCTATCCTAATGATTCAGGCCTCTAGGACTCTAACATATACACATACATATTTATATATCTAGATATCTTTTTTATTTATTTGGTTTCTTTAAGGCTAGCTCTGCTTCATTTAAGTACAAATATCATTAAACGGTACATATCAAAAGAGAAAGCTAAAACATACTAGAAGACAGTTTAAATAAGCTGATTTACTACCAAGTGAATGAACTTTAAATTTAAGAGCATCTTACTTGCATAAAATGATTAAAAAGATTATACTTATTTGAGTTAAAGATCCTTTTCACGTTTCTTGACCCCTGTGGTTATTGTTGAAGCCTTAAATGACATATTACTTGATATGATATTTCTAGTAATATGTTATAACAGTTCTCAGAAAAACAATGTCAAATAGTGATACCATAAACATATTTTCACATTTTTCTTGAATGGTTCAAGAAATGTCTGAGTCTTGATATACCACTGGTTACAGTGAAAATAGGAATGATATCAGGAATACTTGTTCCCTACTTGTAGCTAGATATATTTGGGACTATTATAAATACCTCAAAAGGCTGAGCCTTGCTTGAAGAAGTATGTTTTTAGGGATGAGCATTCAGATTTTATAGTCTAATCTCACTTCATGCTGTCTTGTTCCTTTTTTTAAATTAATTTTATATTTTATTATATTTTTCTAATTTTATTTTTATTGAAAGATATTTTCTTCATGTATTATATTTTAATTATCAATTTCTTTCTCCCCAACTCCTTCCAGTCCCTATATCCTTCTCTTGTTAGAAAAACATAAACAGCTATCTATGGGATAATGAAAAATAGATTATGATAAGATAAAACAAAAACAAAACAATTAGAATTAAAAGAAAAGAGAAGTGTCAGGAGCCATCATAGGACAAACTTATAACTATCAAGTGATCTTCCTGAGATGGTCTGCATTTGATTATAATAATCCAAGACAGATTTGCTTCCATAGGCAATGCCCAGGAGAAAATCAGTTTAGGAAAGAGTCCTAATATTAATATGCTTTTCATGTTATTATTATATATAGATGATGATCACTAATTACTATCCCACCCTTTTTAAATTTTATTCATTTTTATTAAATATTTTCTTTATTTACATTTCAAACATTATCCCCTTTCCTGGTTTCCCCTCCAAACACCCCCCCCCCCTATAGCACCCCTTCCCTGCTCACCAACCCACACACTCTTGCTTCCCTGTCCTGGCATTCCCCTATGCTTAGGCATTAAGCAATCACAAGACCAAGGGCCTCTCCTCTCATTGATGTCCCACAAGGCCATCCTCTGTTACATATGCAGCTAGAGCCATGGGTCTGTCATGTGTACTCTTTGGTTGGTGGTCCAGTCCCCAGGAGATCTGGGGGTCTGGCCATTTGACACTGTTGCTCCCCTCATGGGGCATTAAACTCCCTAAACTCCTTCAGTCCCTTCTCCAAATCCTCCATAATGTAGATGTCCCTCAACAAAGGAATGCATGTTGAAAATGTGGTACACTTAAACAATGGAATACTACACAGCTATTAAAAACAATGTGTTAATGAAATTCACAGGCAAATGAATGGAACTTGAAAATATCATCTTCAGTCAGGTAACCCAGTCACAAAAGAACACACATGGCACTAACTGATAAGTGGATATTAGCCCAAAAGTTTGTAATACTAAAGATACAGTTCATAGACCATTTGAAGCTCAAGAAGAAGGAAAACCAAAGTGTGGATGCTTCAGTGCTTCTTTGAATGGGGAACAAAGTACTCACAGAAGGAAATATGGAGACAAAGTATGAATAAGAGAACCTCAGTCTTTAAAGCCACACCAGAGTGCTACTCTGTATCTCATCTCAGTCTTCTCCAGGTCAGAAGTGTCTCCAGCACAGAAAGAAAATACCCCCCCCCCAAAAGGAAGGATAAAAAGCCTTACTTGCACAGAAGTTTTGTAATTGTAAGGTTGTTTGGTTGTGTTATTTTGTGTTTTGTTTTTGTTTTTTTGCTGTTGTTCATTTGTTTAATAAAAAGATGTTGTTATGAGACAATACTACTTGTTATGACACAAGAACCTATCAAAATGTTTTTGTATTCATTTTTCATTCACCTTCTACTGTGGGACATGAATCCTACCCTTTAGAGTAGACTTTTTGTTCATTTACTTGTTTGTTAGTGTGTTTGTTTTTTTTTTTTTTTTCAATGAAATTCTCTTGGGAATTAAAAATAATTCTTTCATTTGCAAGTGGTTATCAATTGAAGATATTTCCTGAGTAAGGATTGGAGGCTTGTTTCCAGTTCTCCATTTAGTTCCCCCTGAGTTCTGACCACTGATGTAAGGTGATAATCTGGCCTCATGCACTAAATGCTATGACTTCTTTGTCACCATAGAGTCAATCCCTCTGGAACTGTGAACAATATAAAGTTGTCAAGTCTCTTAAGTCTCTTAAGTTACATTTGTCAGTTTTCTTTAGCACCATAACAGAAGTGAGAGTAAGATACTACTTTTAATTAAATACAACCATAATTGTATGACAAAAATGCCTATGTTTGATTCCAAATATCCATCAATATCACTGTGTAATAATTTCAGTTTTTAATTTTTTTACAAAGAAATATGAAAGAGCCTGGTTGTGGACAGTTTCTCAAGATATTTCTTGATAAATGATAGTACACTTATATAAAGTAAAATAGCTTCTGAACTGGTAGTAAAATACTTCATTTTGGTTTAACTTATAATTTTGTGTCTATGCTACTTCAAACTTATTAATAAAAGAAGTACTGATATTACTTTGCATGATATAATGTCATATTATCTTTACACAGTAACCTATCTTATTTCATTCATTATTGTTGGGAAAGAGATATAAGGAATATTTTAATAGAGTTGAAGAATAATTGGCTTGAGATGAAATAAGGTTGGGCAACTGTCATATTCTATAAACTTTACTAAACTTTTATAAAGCCCAAGAGTTTCAGGAATGCAATATTATTTGAAGTTTAAAAATTTCAATTCTGAAACGTTTCTGTAAGAAAAAAAAAATAGGTTGTGTTGATCTTGATTCAGTTCTAGTTTTCTTTTATACGAGTTAACCGCCCATGGATTAGCAGCATTTGAGTGACTGCCATTGCCTTTTTATTCCTAAGAATATTTATTGGATCGTTAAAAATACATTTTCCACATTTAGCAAATCAGTTATTTTTCCTCTGAAATCCACATTTTCTACTAAATAATATCTGAAGTAATTGAGCTATTTTAAAGAATTTAGTAAAACTATACACTGAAAACACAACAGACACTAATATTAGCACAAAATAATAACAAGAACAGAATGTCAAATACATATAAAATATTTTATCCAGAACTATGCTTAAAACTTATAGTACATGTCTTTCATACAGCATAATATTCAGAATTTTAATATAACAATAACTGAAAATATCCTTAAATTCACAAATACAAATATTCACAAATGTGATATTAGTTAAGTCTTTTCTGAATTACATTAATGTCTTGAGTTGTCTCAGAAAGTTGTTCTTCTCATTTGAAGAATGATTTCATTATATAGTATAACCATGAAATTGATAATGCAATATATTTCCAATTATAGATAACCTTGCTAAAGCAAGTCTTTCCCTTGATATTTAGTCTAATAAGTATCACTTACTATAAAACATGATATTATAATCATTTCTATATATTTTCTAGTATATATAATTACACAATACAGGTTCATAATATAGATTTCTAGGGTTGGCCATTATATTAACTGTAATAACATATTAATTTTTTTTCTGTTTCTACTTTCATGTATTTGAAATGAATTCATATGTATATGTATATTTCTGTTTGTTCAGGTTTGAATTGAGTTGTGCATGTATGTGAAAGCAAGAAGTTAAATATCAATTGCTTTTTCACGTTATTCATTTATATAGGCTATCTTGAATGCAGAGCTTGCCAATATGGTTTATTGCCACAGACCCTCTGGGTCCCTTTGTCTGCGTGGAATGGGTCTCTGGGTGCAGATGGGCAAGGAGTTGGCGAATGACAGACAGACCAACACGCAAGATTGTGTAGAATCTGAATGTAATTTGTCAAATTGAGCATTAAACTTTTTATACAGAAGAAAATAGGGAAGTTAGGTGACACATCAGCAAGGTACAAATGAGGTTATTGGATGCTTAATGACTCTTACACAAAATAGAGGAATGTAAACACAAAGACTGGCAGGAACTGGGCAATAAAACAACTAAGACAAAGTCAGCCCTATGTAAGGTCAGCTATAGTCTTAGAAGCCAGGTGTGAGGTCTTTACATGCCTAGGGCAAGGGCTTTCACACCCAAGTCATGGCTCTAATTAGGGAGTTCCCGCTCTAGCTAACCATCTCATGAATAATGCAATACTCTAAAACCACAGCCTGATATACTTCCTAAACCATCGTACATTCCTGTATATGGGAGCAACTTGGCTTTTATTCTAAGTGATAGTACATTATACCAGAGGCAATTCTGAATGTCACTGAATAGGCAACATTGAATTCCAAGCCCATGGTCAGCTCAAGGACTTTCTAGGATGTTGGAACACTGGTGAAGGCTTAGCTATATCAGAACTCAATCTCAAAAGGCACTTATATTAAGATAATACTAAAAGAGAGCACGTGGATCCATACAGCAGACTAATGCGGGAATAGGGTATGAGTATAAGGGTTAATGAGAATGCCAAAGCTCCAGGAGGTGAGTTTCCGTGAAACTCTGCCTTGTGAGTGCTTCCAGGCCTCTCGGCCTGCCAAGCAGACTTCACTGGGGTGTGCATGGCAGTTTATGTATCCATTTAGTTTGCTCTATGGAACCCTGCCTCCATTTTCCTTCACTGAAATTACAGTAATACCCCCATGCCCATCTGACATTTACCTGCGTTCTAGGCTTCATTACTCTGGCACTCAAATTGCACAAAGCTTTAATCACTGAATTACTGTTTCTCAAGATGCTGTTTTATAGTAAAGGTTTGTTTTGTTGGTGGGGTACTACACATTGGCACTTATATTTGTGACGGTAAAACCGAGCTACATAAGTTACTTAGAGCTACAAGGACAGAATTTTCCTTTGTAGAGTTTCACACTTGGACAGGGTTAATAACATACAAAACCCTTAAGAAAACATTCCCCATAGGAACTGAAGGAGAGTTACTTGTATTTCTGAAAGCTTCCTGAGAATTGATTAACTTAACTGTGGCAGCTCTGAAGCTTGAAAAGTACTATCAAATGGGTTGTCTACTAACTGGTCAAAGAGCTTAGAAGGAAAATAAACTGGGTTGTTATAATGAATATTTAGTGGTTTCCAGAAGATAGATTCCAATAAGGGAACATTATTATTCTGTACAGAAAGGACAGGATTGTCCTCATGCTGTGCAAAATATAAACCTGCATACTTTCCTGAATTGAGATGAGCTCCATATATTATCTAATGTCTTATGATCAATAACTTAAAGCTCTTGAAAAGCTTTTAATATGAGGCAGGAAATTTTATTTTGAAGTCAAGTGAAGAAATTAGTTTAACATTTTTTAAGCCTGTGCTGTTGCATCTGCTGTGTTGACAAACTACCTCTTTTTTTGTAAGTTCTTGATTCAGTGTTATGACTGTATTTTAACAGTATGTCTAAGGAAATATTTTTTGTCATAAAATTATTATATTGTCTCCTAGATTAAAGTTCTCATGTGCTTCTCCCATTCTTTTGTCAATGCCACCAATTGAGAGAGAACATCCAGATTTGGCCACATAACAAGAAATTTTCTGAGACATCATGAATATGAGTCTCATAAATTTAGTGGATATTTCCTGCCCTCATAAATACTACTCCTTAGTCTATTCTCAACAACACATCACTTTGGTACTCTGGATTTGCAACAAAATTTGGCTGCCTGCCTCTGATTTGAGTACAGTGCCAAAATAGTGGTGATAAACTGGTAACAAAACTAATTTTTGGTAATGATTTCAGATAGGACAAGTAACAGTTACCATAGACTAAGAGATAATGAATAATCTCAGTTCTGTTACCAGTACAACTGCGTCAACACTATTGATTCTATAGCTTATGGGAGCAGGGTGCATGTGAAACTTCAGCCTTTTACTGTGTATGCTGATTTCAAGTCACAATGTGCACCAAGACAATTGATCCATCATGGACCACCCTTTGAAGTCAATATTAGCACAGAAACTGCAGCGATGTCACCAGCTGTGACTTAGGCAGATTATTTTTTTATTAGATATTTTCTTTATTTGCATTCAACTGCTATCCTGAAAGTCCCCTATACCCTCCCCCTGCCCTGCTCCCCATCCCACACACTCCTGCCTCATGGCCCTGGCATTTCCCTGTATTGGACATATAATCTTCACAAGACCAAGGGCCTGTGCTCCCAATGATGACTGACTAGGCCAACTTCTGCTACACATATAGCTAGAGACATGAGCTCTGGGGGTACTGGTTAGTTTATAGTGTTGTTCCTACCATAGGCAGATTATGATGCTCACAGAGGATTCAGTTCCCGTTACTGCCCAATGCAGTATTCAGTGTGCTGAGACTTTAGTCAAACCTAGGCATTCACTATCTTCTAGCTAAGCTAGGATCAACTCAGCAATCTTGTCTAGAATTCAACCCCAAATAACCATATTTATGTTATACTTCATGTGCATGAAGCTTCAGAAATCAGAAAAGGAACCACAGACTTGTGAAAAAACAAGTGCAGACCTTAAGTTTTTTGTTTTTTGTTTTTTCTTTTGTGTTTGGTTTGTTAGTTTATTGCTAAGCTAATTAGGCTGAAAAATATGATGTATATGTTTGTTGGATCTTTATTATTTTCTTTTCTTTCTAACATTTTAATAGTTTCTCTATTTGCTAATTTTTAAGTATTCAAAAATTTGAGCACTGTTAATGCACAGTGATTTAACTTCTATCTCACCAAAATAGACCTCATGTATGCTCCTTGCTATTCTTTTTTTTTCCATTTTTTTATTAGGTATTTAGCTCATTTACATTTCCAATGCTATACCAAAAGTCCCCCATACCCACCCACCCCCACTCCCTTACCCACCCACTCCCCCTTTTTGGCCCTGGCGTTCCCCTGTACTGGGGCATATAAAGTTTGCAAGTCCAATGGGCCTCTCTTTCCAGTGATGGCCGACTAGGCCATCTTTTGATACATATGCAGCTAGAGTCAAGAGCTCCGGGGTACTGGTTAGTTCATAATGTTGTTCCACCTATAGGGTTGCAGATCCCTTTAGCTCCTTGGGTATTTTCTCTAGCTCCTTCATTGGGAGCCCTTTGATCCATCCATTAGCTGACTGTGAGCATCCACTTCTGTGTTTGCTAGGCCCCGGCATAGTCTCACAAGAGACAGCTACATCTGGGTCCTTTCAATAAAATCTTGCTAGTGTATGCAATGGTGTCAGCGTTAGGATGCTGATTATGGGGTGTATCCCTGGATATGGCAGTCTCTACATGGTCCATCCTTTCATCTCAGCTCTAAACTTTGTCTCTGTAACTCCTTCCATGGGTGTTTCGTTCCCAATTCAAAGGAGGGGCATAGTGTCCACACTTCAGTCTTCATTCTTCTTGAGTTTCATGTGTTTAGCAAATTGTATCTTATATCTTGGGTATCCTAAGTTTGAGGCTAATATCCACTTATCAGTGAGTACATATTGTGTGAGTTCCTTTGTGAATGTGTTACCTCACTCAGGATGATGCCCTCCAGGTCCATCCATTTGGCTAGGAATTTCATAAATTCATTCTTTTTAATAGCTGAGTAGTACTCCATTGTGTAGATGTACCACATTTTCTGTATCCATTCCTCTGTTGAAGGGCATCTGGGTTCTTTCAAGCTTCTGGCTATTATAAATAAGGCTGCTATGAACATAGTGGAGCATGTGTCCTTCTTACCTGTTGGGGCATCTTCTGGATATATGCCCAGGAGAGGTATTGCTGGATCCTCCGGTAGTACTATGTCCAATTTTCTGAGGAACCGCCAGACTGATTTCCAGAGTGGTTGTACAAGCCTGCAATCCCACCAACAATGGAGGAGTGTCCCTCATTCTCCACATCCATGCCAGCATCTGCTGTCACCTGAATTTTTGATCTTAGCCATTCTGACTGGTGTGAGGTGGAATCTCAGGGTTGTTTTGATTTGCATTTCCCTGATGATTAAGGATGTTGAACATTTTTTCAGGTGCTTCTCTGCCATTCGGTATTCCTCAGGTGAGAATTCTTTGTTCAGTTCTGAGCCCCATTTTTTAATGGGGTTATTTGATTTTCTGAAGTCCACCTTCTTGAGTTCTTTATATACGTTGGATATTAGTCCCCTATCTGATTTAGGATAGGTAAAGATCCTTTCCCAATCTGTTGGTGGTCTTTTTGTCTTACTGACGGTGTCTTTTGCCTTGCAGAAACTTTGGAGTTTCATTAGGTCCCATTTGTCGATTCTCGATCTTACAGTACAAGCCATTACTGTTCTGTTCAGGAATTTGTCCCCTGTGCCCATATCTTCAAGGCTTTTCCCCACTTTCTCCTCTATAAGTTTCAGTGTCTTTGGTTTTATGTGAAGTTCCTTGATCCACTTAGATTTGACCTTAGTACAAGGAGATAAGTATGGATCAATTCACATTCTTCTACACGATAACAACCAGTTGTGCCAGCACCAATTGTTGAAAATGCTGTCTTTCTTCCACTGGATGGTTTTAGCTCCCTTGTCGAAGATCAAGTGACCTTAGGTGTGTGGGTTCATTTCTGGGTCTTCAATTCTATTCCATTGGTCTACTTGTCTGTCTCTATACCAGTACCATGCAGTTTTTATCACAATTGCTCTGTAGTAAAGCTTTAGGTCAGGCATGGTGATTCCACCAGAGGTTCTTTTATCCTTGAGAAGAGTTTTTGCTATCCTAGGTTTTTTGTTATTCCAGATGAATTTGCAAATTGCTCCTTCTAATTCGTTGAAAAATTGTGTTGGAATTTTGGTGGGGATTGCATTGAATCTGTAGATTGCTTTTGGCAAGATAGCCATTTTTACAATGTTGATCCTGCCAATCCGTGAGCATGGGAGATCTTTCCATCTTCTGAGATATTCTTTAATTTCTTTCTTCAGAGATTTGAAGTTTTTATCATACAGATCTTTCACTTCCTTAGTTAGAGTCACGCCAAGATATTTTATATTATTTGTGACTATTGAGAAGGGTGTTGTTTCCCTAATTGCTTTCTCAGCCTGTTTTTTCTTTGTGTAGAGAAAGGCCATTGACTTATTTGAGTTAATTTTATATCCAGCTACTTCACCGAAGCTGTTTATCAGGTTTAAGAGTTCCCTGGTGGAATTTTTAGGGTCACTTATATATACTATCATATCATCTGCAAAAAGTGATATTTTGACTTCCTCTTTTCCAATTTGTATCCCCTTGATCTCCTTTTGTTGTCGAATTGCTCTGGCTAATACTTCAAGTACTATGTTGAAAAGGTAGGGAGAAAGTGGGCAGCCTTGTCTAGTCCCTGATTTTAGTGGGATTGCTTCCAGCTTCTCTCCATTTACTTTGATGTTAGCTCCTGGTTTGCTGTAGATTGCTTTTATCATGTTTAGGTATGGGCCTTGAATTCCTGATCTTTCCAGAACTTTTATCATGAATGGGTGTTGGATCTTGTCAAATGCTTTTTCTGCACCTAACCAGATAATCATGTGGTTTTTGTCTTTGAGTTTGTTTATATAATGGATTACATTGATGGATTTTCGTATATTAAACCATCCCTGCATCCCTGGAATAAAACCTACTTGGTCAGGATGGATGATTGCTTTAATATGTTCTTGGATTCGGTTAGCGAGAATTTTATTGAGTATTTTTGCATCGATATTCATAAGAGAAATTGGTCTGAAGTTCTCTATCTTTGTTGGGTCTTTCTGTGGTTTAGGTATCAGAGTAATAGTGGCTTCATAAAATGAGTTGGGTAGAGTACCTTCTACTTCTATTTTGTGAAATAGTTTGTGCAGAACTGGAATTAGATCTACTTTGAAGGTCTGATAAAACTCTGCACTAAACCCGTCTGGTCCTGGGCTTTTTTTGGCTGGGAGACTATTGATAACTGCTTCTATTTCTTTAGGTGATATGGGACTGTTTAGATGGTCAACTTGATCCTGATTCAACTTTGGTACCTGGTATCTGTCCAGAAATTTGTCCATTTCGTCCAGGTTTTCCAGTTTTGTTGAGTATAGCCTTTTGTAGAAGGATCTGATGGTGTTTTGGATTTCTTCAGGATCTGTTGTTATGTCTCCCTTTTCATTTCTGATTTTGTTAATTAGGATTTTGTCCCTGTGCCCTTTAGTGTGTCTAGCTAAGGGTTTATCTATCTTGTTGATTTTCTCAAAGAACCAACTCCTCATTTGGTTAATTCTTTGAATAGTTCTTCTTGTTTCCACTTGGTTGATTTCACCCCTGAGTTTGATTATTTCCATCTACTCCTCTTGGGTGAATTTGCTTCCTTTTTTTCTAGAGCTTTTAGATGTGTTGTCAAGCTGCTAGTATGTGCTCTCTCCCGTTTCTTCTTGGAGGCACTCAGAGCTATGAGTTTCCCTCTTAGAAATGCTTTCATTGTGTCCCATAGGTTTGGGTACGTTGTTGCTTCATTTTCATTAATCTCTAAAAAGTCTTTAATTTCTTTCTTTATTCCTTCCTTGACCAAGGTATCATTGAGAAGAGTGTTGTTCAGTTTCCACGTGAATGTTGGCTTTCCATTATTTATGTTGTTATTGAAGATCAGTCTTAGGCCATGGTGGTCTGATAGGATACATGGGACAATTTCAATATTTTTGTATCTGTTGAGGCCTGTTTTGTGACCAATTATATGGTCAATTTTGGAGAAGGTCCCGTGAGGTGCTGAGAAGAAGGTATATCCTTTTGTTTTATAATAAAATGTTCTGCAGATATCTGTCAGGTCCATTTGTTTCATAACTTCTGTTAGTTTCACTGTGTCCCTGTTTAGTTTCTGTTTCCACGATCTGTCCATTGATGAAAGTGGTGTGTTGAAGTCTCCCACTATTATTGTGTGAGGTGCAACGTGTGCTTTGAGCTTTACTAAAGTGTCTTTAATGAATGTGGCTGCCCTTGCATTTGGAGCGTAGATATTCAGAATTGTGAGTTCCTCTTGGAGGATTTTACCTTTGATGAGTATGAAGTGTCCCTCCTTGTCTTTTTTGATAACTTTGGGTTGGAAGTCGATTTTATCCAATATTAAAATGGCTACTCCAGCTTGTTTCTTCAGACCATTTGCTTGGAAAATTGTTTTCCAGCCTTTCACTCTGAGGTAGTGTCTGTCTTTTTCCCTGAGATGGGTTTCCTGTAAGCAGCAGAATGTTGGGTCCTGTTTGTGTAGCCAGTCTGTTAGTCTATGTCTTTTTATTGGGGAGTTGAGACCATTGATATTAAGAGATATTAAGGAAAAGTAATTGTTGCTTCCTGTTATTTTTGTTGTTAAAGTTGGCATTCTGTTCTTGTGGTTGTCTTCTTTTAGTTTTGTTGAGGGATTATCTTCTTGTTTTTTCTAGGGCGTGGTTCCCGTCCTTGTATAGTTTTTTTTTTTTCTGTTATTATCCTTTGAAGGGCTGGATTCCTGGAGAGATAATGGGTGAATTTAGTTTTGTCGTGGAATACTTTGGTTTCTCCATCTATGGTAATTGAGAGTTTGGCTGGGTATAGTAGTCTGGGCTGGAATTTGTGTTCTCTTAGTGTCTGTATAACATCTGTCCAGGCTCTTCTGGCTTTCATAGTGTCTGGTGAAAAATCTGGTGTAATTCTGATAGGCTTTCCTTTATATGTTACTTGACCTTTTTCCCTTACTGCTTTTAGTATTCTATCTTTATTTAGTGCATTTGATGTTCTGATTATTATGTGTCGGGAGGAATTTATTTTCTGGTCCAGTCTATTTGGAGTTCTGTAGGCTTCTTGTATGTTCACGGACATCTCTTTCTTTAGGTTTGGGAAGTTTTCTTCAATAATTTTGTTGAAGATGTTTGCTGGTCCTTTGAGTTGAAAATCTTCATTCTCATCCACTCCTATTATGCGTAGGTTTGGTCTTCTCATTGTGTCCTGGATTTCCTCGATGTTTTGAGTTAGGATCTTTTTGCATTTTCCATTTTCTTTGATTGTTGTGCCGATGTTCTCTATGGAATCTTCTGCACCTGAGATTCTCTCTTCCATCTCTTGTATTCTGTTGCTGATGCTGGCATCTATGGTTCCAGATTTCTTTCCTAGGGTTTCTATCTCCAGCGTTGCCTCACTTTGGGTTTTCTTTATTGTGTCTACTTCCCTTTTTAGGTCTATTATGGTTTTGTTCATTTCTATCACCTGTTTGGATGTGTTTTCCTGTTTTTCTATAAGCACTTCTACCTGTTTGGTTGTGTTTTCCTGTTTTTCTTTAAGGACTTGTAACTCTTTAGCAGTGTTCTCCTGTATTTCTTTAAGTGAGTTATTAAATTCCTTTTTTTATGTCCTCTACCATCATCATGAGAAATGCTTTTAAATCCAGGTCTACCTTTTCAGGTGTGTTAGGGTGCCCTGGACTGAGCGAAGTGGGAGTGCTGGGTTCTGATGATGGTGAGTGGTCTTGGTTCTTGTTAGTAGGATTTTTACGTTTGCCTTTCGCCATCTGGCAATCTCTGGAGTTAGTTGTTATAGTTGTCTTTGTTTAGAGATTGTTCCTCTGTTGATTTTGTTACCCTCTATTAGCAGACGTGGGAGACTAGCTCTCTCCTCTGGGTTTCAGTGGTCAGAGCAGTCTCTGCAGGCAAGCTCTCCTCTTTCCGGGAAGGTGCACAGTTATCTGGTGTTTGGACCTCCTCCTGGCCGAAGATGAAGGCCCAAAACAGGATCTTTCTCAGAAGCTGTGCTGCTTTGGCCAGGAAGGTGGCCAGTTGTCTGGAGCCGAAGATAGCACTGCCTCAGAAGCTCTCTGGCTCTCGCCTGTCCAAGAAATGGCTGGCCTCTGTATTCCACACCTTCACTCTTGCAGCCTGCCCTCCGCGGAGTCCTGGAGCCAAGGAGACTCCCTACGCCGCCGGGGCCTGAGGCACAAACCTCTCGGGCTGGCAGATCCCTGTGCACTCACCAGGAAAGGTGGCCGGTTGTCTGGAGCTGAAGATGGCGCCACCTCAGAAGCTCTGTGGCTCTTGTCAGGAAGGTGTCTGGTTGTATGGAGACGAAGATGGCGCCACCTCAGAAGCTCTGTGGCTCTCGCCCGTCCCAGAAACGGCTGGCCTCTGTATTCCACACCGTCACCTGTGCAGCCTGCCCTCCGCGGAGTCTTGGAGCCAAGGAGACTCCCGCCGCCGGCGGGGCCTGAGTCACAAACCTCTCAGGCTGGCTGATCCCTGTTGCTCCTTGCTATTCTATACTGACAAGAGTATAATTACACACATATATCTAAATTAACCTTCTTACTACCTCTCATAACCTTAATCTATATAGCTTCTTTCTCCTTCATACTGTTTCTATTGTTTTCCCATTCTTCCTTGGTTTCACTGCTTAAGCACTGATAATATTCAATGTAACATAAATGTACAAACTACATACTATAAATTAGTACTCCAATGTGGCTACCTCTGTACCATAAGAAAAAAAAAAAAACACACATGGATGAGGCAAAATGATTTCTTACCTCTAGGCAAAATCCATATAGTTTATCAATAAAGGATGCACCATAGCATCTTCAAGCAAAAAATATGGAGGAAAAAAATTCTTTGTAAATTCTAATCTAGGAGATGCTATAGCAATCAAAACACTCAGCTACAAAGAGGTAGATAAATGAAGATTAAAACTGGAAAACATAACCTTTAAAACAAATGCTTAATATACAGCAAAGAAAAAAGAATGTATAACAACCACCTAATATGATTTAACCATAGTCTCTCAACTCTTGACTGTGAAATACAACGAATATACATTTTAAAATTAAGGAAGAAACATGTACATTTCATGGCCAATATTAATTAAGGAAACTCACAAAAACACAGTAAGCACTGATGATGTTTTCTTTTGTAACTTTAAATTTTTTATTGGTTATTTTATTTATTTAAATTTCAAATATTATCCATCTTCCCAGTTTCCCCTCAACAAACCCCCTATCTCATCCCCCTCTCTCCTGCTACTATGAGGGTGCTCCCCCATCCACCCACCCACTCCTCCCTCACTACCTTAGCATTCCCCAATTCTGGGTCATCTATCTTCCACAGGACCAAAGGCCTCTCCTTCCATCAATGTCCGACAAGGCCATCCTCTGCTACATGTGCGGCTGGAGTCCATATGTACTCTCTGGTTGGTGTTTTAGTTCCTGGGAGCTCTGGGGTGTCTGGTAAACATTATAAAAAGGCAAGAAACACTGCTTCAAATATGAAAACAAGTGACAATAAGTAGACTAAAGAAACATATCGAGCCAGGCGGTGGTGGCGCATGCCTTTAATCCCAGCACTTGGGAGGCAGAGGCAGGCAGATTTCTGAGTTCCAGGCTAGCCTGGTCTACAAAGTGAGTTCCAGGACAACCAGGGCTAGACAAAGAAACCCTGTCTCAAAAAACAAAAAAAAAAAAAAAAAAAACAAACAAACAAAAAACAAAAAAAGAAAGAAGAAAGAAACATATGGATAAATTATTTTAAAAGAATCTATCATGTGCAAAACCATTAAAACTGCAAAACAAACAAAAGAAGGGGGAAAAAAAAATCAATGATCTAGTTGACCTGAATATCTCCCATGGAATTTTATGTTATGATACTTCTTTTTCTTGTTTCCAATGTGATTTTTTTCTCGCTTTTTTTTTTTCTTTGAAAACTTTTTACATGAGAACAATCTCTATAATTTTCCCTCTCGTCCCTCCATTCAAACTGTTCCCATGACCTTTTGCCACATTCTTGATCTCTTCATTATTATTGTTTCATGTATATAGAATGGTAATCTTAAATGTAAATGCCTAAATTGATCAATCAAAATGTACAGATGAATATAAACCCATTTCCTACTGGCTCCAAAAAATTCAAGAAAAGATGCTCAAAAAGGAGGGTAAAGGGATCGAAATCAATCTACTAAGCAAACAGAACCCATAAGTAAGCAGGCATAGCTATTATATATAGTGAATCAGCCTTCAAACACAAACTATTGAAAAGTAATAAGAAAACTACCACACATTGATAAAAGGAGTAATGCCTCAAGAAGATGCAACAATTATATATATATATATATATATTTTAACCAAATGCTGGGACTCCCAATTTCATGAAGCATATATGAAAGGATATATAAGGTAACATAATCTGGAAACAATATATTTTGAGATTTCTATATACAACTTCTATATTTAAGCAGCTCTTTCAAAATCAAAATCACCAAATAAACCTCGAGCTAATTGCAATATACAGCCTAGTAGGATTAACAGAGTATTCCATCTGATAGATAAGAAAAACATTTATCTCATCAGTATACAGAAATTTCTCCAAATTTTATGATATCATAAGCTAAAAATCTAACCCTATCAAATATAAAAATTTAATATATTGCTCATATCTTATTAAGTATAAACAATTTTTAGTGAGGCTTGGGAACCCACCTTTATGTTTTCTCAATGAACAAAATAAATCAAAATGAAAAGGGTTGTAGTAATCAATTAGTTATAAAATGTATTTACAAACATAATTTCAAATTAAAATAATTATATCCCTATATGCTATTATCATAAATACTTCCTATTTGCAAGTCAAATCTATCACAACTTAAAAATATGTATTAACTATTCTCTCTACAATCTGGAAAAGGAAGAGCTCTTAACAAAATATTTCAGAAGCTCTGTGACATACACACACACACACACACACATCTGAATTTAAATCAAAATTCCCATGTTTAAAGCCCCTATGTGTTCTGAGTAGATTTTTTTAGAAAACAAAATATTGGTCATCATATGCTGTCCAACTTAAGTGTCTAATATTTCAAAGGTCAAGGATATTTGTAAAGTATCAGTAACCTTTCTTTCTTTTCAAACTGCTTCTATTTTTCTTATTCATAGAATAATATAAAGTTTTGGAATAGAAACATAACCTAAAGATTAACCAATCTAAATAATTCATTTTTAAGATTAATTATTATACTATATAGCTTTGTTCACACTTTCTATCAAAACTAACATGAAATGGTTCTATGGGGGAAAAAGAGTATTGTCATGCCTTTTAAGGGAACATTACATAATTGCAATAGAATTGAAATAAATAGAAGTTTCAGGCAGTTTTATAAGCATTATTATTTTTATTCATGAGCAGTAACAGTATCCTTTCATTTTCTTTTTATCACTGAAAAGAAAATGAAAGAATAAAACCGTTTTCAATGATGTTAACATTTTTAACAAAAAGAGATCCATCATTTTTTATGCTAAACAGAAGGATTCAATCAACAACAAATGCAAATGCTATTTCTAATTCTAACTAAGCATGAGCTTGGTTATTCTTTGGTATGACATCTGAGCTCGGAAATGCAGGCAATCAACTTTGCTTAACACTGATCACAGCTGCCTTTTACATATCCAAAAATCTCACTGGGTTTCTCTATTGTTATCATGAATCAATCTTTTAGGATTGAAGTAAATTGGGGTTTGTGTGAATTAAATTCTCTAACTCTCTGGATGATAAGCATACAACATATTTTTCTTCTTGAACATTTTCTATTGCCTTACTTCATTCTTGATACAGTTTGGAAATGAAAATAATGAGAGTCTCTCGGTTCTCTACTGCTGACTGAAGAAATAATTTCATTGCTTTTTGTTTCTTAAGGAAAACAAATACTCATGGGATTTTGAAGGTACATGAAATTATTTCAGCAGTGTGGTACAATCTTGCCCATAAAAGCTCAATTGTAGGATAGTGCTTTTTAATGAATGGAGAACCATGCAGAGTACATTTCTTTGAAATAAAAGTGCAAACATTTATTGAATATAATCTTCAAAAATACATGCAGAGAGCTATATAATTTAGAATGTAAGAAAAGTATACAAAAACTTGTTTTAACATAGAAAAATACAAAGTATGTATACTACACTAAAATCATAAAATTAGAACACTATAAATATCAATAACTCTTGAAGAAACACATGGATCTTCCTGAGGGGGGTGGGAAATAGATTTTGCTAGTGGACAGAGAATGGGTATGGATGGGAGTAAGAGGGATCAGGTGGGCAGGAATGTGGGGAGAGAGGGTAGAGAACATATATAGAGAGATGGCTGGAATTAGAGACTGTTTGGTAGGGCCACTATGGAAACATAATGTATTGGAAACTTACTGCAATCTTTGAGGGTGATCCTAGAGATGATTCTGAGTAATAGAGGATACAGTCTGAACTGGTCAGTTTTATAGCCAGAAAAATCACCCCATGTTAGGGTGTGGTGCATTGAGTCTAATTATTGGCTCATAGGGGAGGGTGCAGGGGGTCATACGGACATAGCCAAAAAACCCAAGCTCATACTAGAACAGAGAATCAATCTGAAAATTACTGCTGAGGACAGGAACCACACAGATCATTGAATGTAGAGAGTATGAGTTGCTGCCAGCAAGGAGCCTTCATACCTGTGTTTTAGTCTCTTTAGGGAGAGATGCTACTCTAGAGGTTATCAAAAAAGACATCTGGACACCAACCCAGACACAAAACCTTCAGCCAATAATCTGCTCTGCCTACAAGAAGTGCTGGGGCAATAGTGTAGCATAACTTGTGAAATCAATGTCTGGTATAAGTTGAGGCTCATGCCACAAGCAGGAGGCCATACCTACACTGCCTGATGGACAGTAACCAGAGATTAGATAGCCTGAAGACCTAGAGTGGAACCAATGATGACTGGCCAAAAAAGTTAAAAAATTTTTTTTTAAATCAATGAAATGATACCTAAAGATTTTTATGTTATATTCAAAGGTTGGTGCCTTTTCCAGTCCTTATGAGAAAGGTGTCCTCTGCTAGCACAAGGGACCGAGTAGAGGAACCCAGATAAGACATTATACTGAGAGTCTAAATTGAAAATCTCCTCTCATTCTTCCCCTGGAATCTCAGAAAAGGGGGAGGGAAGATTGAAGTAGTCATAGGGGTTGGAGGCGACCAGTAGAATATGATCTATACAATCAACTATGCAGAGCACATGTGTGGTCACAAAAGCAAAGGTTGAGCATGCAGCTTACATGGATCTATACTGAGTCTTCAGCAAAAATGTTTTATGACTATTAGCTTGGTGTTCTTGTGAGACTCCTAAGTGTGGGAACAGGTGTATCTCTTGTTCTTTGCCTGCTCTTGGGAACCTTTTCCTCTTATTGGTTGGCCTTGTCTTGTCTTGATATGAGGCCTTTTACCTTCGAGTCCTGCTACTTTTTAAAGACAGATGGAGTGAGCATAGATGTTATGGAGAGGACTGGTGAGGGAGGACCTGGGAGTAGTGGAAGGGAAATTAGTTAAAATATATAAGAAAAGAATATATTTTCAATAAAAAAAGACAAGTGAATGGTTTTTAAAAGTGTTATTTTCTACCTTTCAAAAATTTTAAATGTTTATCATTGACAACAAATTTTGTTGGAAAGAATTTCTAAAAATAAGAAACAATTGTTTATTTATACTTATTAGATATATACTATTGGATAAATATCATATAAGTTGATATAATAAATTCTAATAAAATAAGTTTATCTAGAAATATTTTGTGAAATCCTTATATTCAATGCAACAATTATGGTGAAGAATATAATTTAAATTGCTATTTAAAATAGAATATATATATAAATTATCAAATACAAAAAAATGTTTAAATACATTTTATAAAACCTTTCTTTAAAATTTGTATTTTCATTAAATTAAAAAAATATATGCATACTCCTGGACAGGCACATAGAGACAAACAAAATAGTGTTCATTGAGGCACAGATTCACAATCATTCAAGAGACAGTAAAAGTAACATAAGACATGGGGAGCATGAAGCAAAGCATTCAAATCTTTTATTGCTTTTAGAAAAACAAAATTCAGTTTGATAAAAAAACAATATTTAAATGAAATCTTTAAGCAGCTTTTTAAAGTCTACTATAAAATGTTGAAAACAGCCATTTATGATTATTGGTAAATAAGCAATAAAATGTATTATCTGATTTAGTTGGAATCAGCTATAGCCAGTGACATCCCAGGAATTCTTTTTCTAAGTGATATTTTCTACTTTGTTTAATAGTGAATTTCTTTGTTAAGGACATACACTAACTAATTCTGACACATACAGTCCATAGAAGTACCACTCTTACACAGTTCATACAACAGGCACATGTGCTTAGGGGACAGACATAAGCAGACAGACAAGATAACCTTCAGAGAGGCATAGTCATGCAAAAGACACAAAGACAGAAAGAAGACACAGAGAGCATAAGGCAGATAATTCAAATCTGTTCTTGCTTTTTGAAACAAATGTGTTTTTATTTATTTTTTAATGTAACAACCCTCATGCAGTATTCACAACTCAGAGTTAATCACTAATGTGTTATGATCCACTCATGCTACAATGACAGGGAATTGTCTATAGTACTACTTCAAAGAAAAAAAATGTTCTCAAATATTTGTATATATTTTGCTGAAATTTATAACATACTAAAAGCTATGCAATAGCAGAAAAATGTTCAGAGTAGTAACTGGCAAAAAATTGTAAAGGACCTTTCTGATGCTCTCTCCATTGTAAAAATATTTGCAATATTTAATCTTCATTCTTATTTAATTACTAGCTTCTCTATAAAGACACTTGTATCAGACTGTATAATTTAGGTACATATGGAAATTTCACAATATTTTATACAATTGTTGTATAAAATTTTAAACTTGTTTTTGTTTTCTTATTTCTCATTGTTTACTTTTAATCAACTTGCTTTCCAAAAGTTCTTTAATTTGTTTTTATATTGTAATTGCATTTATTTAAAAATTTATGCTTGCTGTATGAGTAATTTGCTTACATGTGTGTGTGTACAACAAGTGTGTTACCAGGACTGGACTTATAGACTGCTATAACATGCCATGTTGGTAGAATACACTGCACCTAGGTTCTCTAAAGAAGCTTCAAGTCCTCTTAATCTCTGATCCATATCTACATCTTTGTATTTATTTTTATTTCTGTGTTCTGATGCTCCCTTTCATTGGACACAATGTAGTCAGAGACTTGGAGTCTCCCAATATCTTCTTGAGTATTGAAAATAGAGGTGTGTACTATCGAATCCAGTTCTAACATATAAAATTTATTCTTGTCTTCTCATTCCTTTTATTTCTCCCTTATTTTTTCCTTTTGTAATTTTTAAGTTTATCACCTTTTTGTATATGTTATGAAGTCTTTTTTATTAATAAGATTATGCCCTTCTACACTTCTTCATTTTCAACGATCTTTGGTATTTTGATTGTTGTTTATTTTGTTTGTTTTCATTCTTATATCACTCTAGCCAAATCTTAAGATCTCTTCCATTCTTTCATGTTTCCTGTTTCTACTTACTTTTTCATAAATTCTTCTAAGTTGTATGGTTCTTCTTTTGCTATTCTCTACTATTTTTCTTATTTTCTGTCCACTTGCATCCATACCAATAATTGCCTTGATAACACCTTTGTTCATTTTTTTCTCTAATATCAATGGAGCTTTGATAGCAATTGGTATCATTTGGCGATTATTTGTATTACAAGCTAAAGTCACTTAAGAGGAGGGATATCAATTAAGAAAATGTTTCCATAAGATAGGACTGAAGGCCATGTTAGAGGACATTTTTCTACTTAGTAATTGATAGGGGAGAGCTGAACCCATTGTAAGTTTTGCCATACCTGATCTGGTGTTCCTGGGTTCATAAAATAGGAGGCTAAGCAAACCACAATGAACAGACAAGTAAGCAGCTCTCCTCCATGGGCTCTGTATCAGCTTCTAATTCCAGGATTCTGCCCTGTGTGAGTTCCTGACCTTACCACTTTTGATGATAAGCTAGAATATGGAACTGTGAGGGAAGTCCATCCTTTCCTCCCCACCTTCCTTTTGGTCATGGCGTTCCATCACAGCAATAGTAACCCTAACTAAAGAAAGTTGTTAACAGAAGTATGCTTTGCTGGGATAGACCTGACCATGTAGTTTGGCATTTCATCTAATATCCTCTAACATCCCAGGTCTCTGGTGTATTCTGGAGACTCCCCCCAACCCCCGCAATGTCCACCCTCCCAAGGTTGCCTGTTTCTGTTCTTTCTGCTGGTCCTTAGGGCTTCAGTTCTTTTCTCTCACCCAATATCAGATCAGGTTCCCCTTTTCCCACTCCCCCCACTCCATATGCATTCTCTCCCAGAGAGAATATGCATCCTTCCTCCCTCCTTGTGATTGCTTTTCCCTGCCAAGTAGGACTAAGGAGTCCTCACTTGAGCATTTCACCTTATTGAACTTTTTGAGTTCTGTGGACTGTATCTTGGGTATTCTGAAATATTTTTTGGCTGATATCCACTTACTAGTGAGTATATACCATCATGCATGTCATTTTGGATCTGAGTTACCTCACTCAAGTTGAACATTTTCTAGTTCCATCCATTTGTCTGCAAAACTAAGGATGTCCTTGTTCATAATAGCTGAGTAGTAGTCCATTGTGTAAATGAACCACATGTTTTGTATTCATTTTTCTGTCTTGGGACATGTGGATTGATTCCAGCTTCTGGCTATCACAAACAGGGCCACTATGAACATAGTGTAGCATGTGCCACTGTGGTATGGTGGAGTATCATTTGGGTATATTCTAAAGAGAGGTATTGCTGGGTCTTCAGGTAGATATATTTCCAATTTTCTGATGAAACTCCAGATTGATTTCCAGAATGATTGTACCAGTTTGCACTCCCACCAGCAATGGAGGAGTGTTCTTCTTTGTCTACATCCTTGCTAACATGTGTTGTCATCTGAGGTTTTGATCTTACCATTCTGATTGGTGTAAAGTGGTATCTCAGGGTCTTGATTTGCAATTATCTGATAATTAAGTACTTTAAACATTTCTTTAGTTGTTTCTCTGGCATACAAGATTACTCTGTTGTGAATTCCCAATTTAGTTCTGGTTTAGTTTAGATTGGTTTATTTGTTCTTTTGATGGTTAGCTTGTTGAGTTCTTTATATATTTTGGGTACTATTTCTCTATCTGATATGCGGTTAATGAAGGTTTTTTCACAATCTCTAGGTTGCAGATTTGTATTATTGGCTATATAGCTTTCCAGTTTCACGAGGTCCTATTTATCAATTCTTGAGCTTAGAGCATGAGCCTTTGGAGTTCTGTTTAGGAAATTTATCCCTGTGACAAGGAGTTCAAGGCTCTTTCTCGTTTTCTCTTCTATTAGATTCAGTGAATCTGGTTTTATATTGAGGTCCTTAGTCTACTAGGATTTGCACTTTGTGCTAGGAGATAAATATGGGTCTATTTTCATTTTTCTACATACAGACAGCCAGTTATACAAGCACAATTTATTGAAGATGCTTTTTTTCCCATAATAAATTTTTGTATTCTGTGTCAAAGATCAAGTGCCCATGAGTGTGTGGTTTTATTTCTAGGTCTTCAATTGCAATCCATCAATGTGTCTTTCTCTGTACCAATACCATCCAGTTTTTATCACTATTGATTTGTAGTATAGCTTGAAGTCAGGAATGCTGATTTCCCCACCAGGAAAGGTGATTTTTTTTTTTTTTTATTGTTAAGAATTGTTTTCACTATTCTCGGTTTTTTTACCTTTCCAGATGAATTTGAAAATTGCTCTTTCCATGTCTTTGAAGAAATGTGCTGGAATTTTGAAGGGGGGTTGCATTGAATGTGTAGATTGCTTTTGGTAGAATGGCCAATTTTTCTATATTAATTCTGTCAGTCCATAAGCATGGGAGATCTTTCCATTTTCGGTGATCTTCCATTTCTTTCTTGAGAGACTTGAAGTTATTTTTCTACAGATCTTTCACTTGTTTAGTTAGGGTTACCCCAAGATATTTTATATTATTTGTGGCCAATGTGAAGGGAGTTGTTTCCCTAATTTATTTCTCAGCCTGTTTGTCATATGTACAAAAAGCCTACTTGTTATTAACGCGTTCTCACGCCCGGCCAGGAAGAACACAGCAAACCAGAATCTTCTGCGGCAAAACTTTATTGCTTACATCTTCAGGAGCAAGAGTGTAAGAAGCAAGAGAGCGAGAAAACGAAACCCCGTCCCTATTAAGGAGAATTATCCTTCGCCTAGGACGTGTCACTCCCTGATTGGCTGCAGCCCATCGGCCGAGTTGACGTCACGGGGAAGGCAGAGCACATGGAGTGGAGAACCACCCTCGGCACATGCGCAGATTATTTGTTTACCACTTAGAACACAGCTGTCAGCGCCATCTTGTAACGGCGAATGTGGGCGCGGCTCCCAACATCTCCCCCTTTCCTTTTAATAAGAGCAAATAGGCCACCCATATTAATGAGAGTGGAGATAGAGGTCAAATCCCCAGTGTGTAGGTAAAGGAGCCATGTACAGGATTAGCTCTTAGGCTCACAGGCTTTTACCCAGAGCAACCCTGACCTGCTCCCGTGTCGTTTTGCCTGGAGAGAAGGACACTTGGACACTCAACCTTCTTGAAAGATGACATGTCTCCCTAGAATAGGCTCATATATGCCGCAGAGCCTTTCTACTGCAGTGCTTAGCCGTGCAACTCTCTCGGGCTGCTGAAGCACACTCACTCTATCCCGTGCAATGAGACTAGCCTCATGGGATATAAGAGCTGAGTGGCCAGCGACCTATTGCCTAAGCATAGATATATCAGGGGAAGCTCCATGTTCTAGTCCTGCAAGCGCCTGGGCAATAACCACCTTGTCTCTCCTAGTTTGGGCCTTAAGCTTACAGACCAATCAAAGAAGCAACACTAATCCACAGCAAAGTGTATCTCCAAATAATATTAATCCCACCCATTTTTTAAAGAAAGAAAATGCTGAGGAGATCCAATTGGGTAATCCTTTGGTCAGGGACAGGTCCAAGCGCGTGGAGTTGACCTGAAGTCTCAATTCCCGAAGGGATCTGTTCAAATTCAGCCGTCCAATTCTGTAACATATACTGAAAAAGACTTTTTGACAAATTAGCTGTCCTAGTAAATTTCTCATACTGAATGGAAGTAACACACAATCTCGGAAACTTTTGTTCACATCTCAGCTGAGCTATTTGCCATAATACATCTAGTTGTTTCTGGACAAGATCTATGAGTTGATTAACCAGCATGAGACCTCTCTGTATCTTGACATTAGCTGAGGCCTGTTTATCTATGACTGTAGTCACTGAGGCTGACAAAGTGTTAATGGTGTCAGTCATCTGGACCTGTCCAGACAGAGCCAAGGCTGTCTGAATTAAGGCCAAACCCAGTTCCCAGTTAGTGGTAAAAAAGCAGGAGAATACTTGAGCATTATACATCACCGTCATTGGGAGTGGAAATGTCGACATTATCCCCCAACGCTGCTCTCTTTTTATTATTGACGCCCTGGACATCACCAAGACGAGGGACATCAGTATTCCCTTGGTCAGTCTGGATTTTTCGGGTGAGTCTTTCTGGTATCCAAAATGGGTTGTCTTCATTCTGTGGGAAAACACAGACAGCTCCCCTGGATCTTATCAAGATAGGATCCGGGCCATACCATTTATTATCAAGGACATTTTTCCATTTAACCATCTCATTGGGCCTATCTGGCTCTGAACAATGACGTTCAGCCGCAGTATGGCCATGAGCATCAATATTTAAAAAATTGAGTGTAAAGAGTGCCATAGACACAGACACTCTTGGTGCTCGGGGTAAAATCTCTTCAATTCCCCTCTTCTGTTTTATAAGATAGGTTTTGAGGGTGCGATGCGCACGCTCAACAATACCCTGTCCTTGAGGGTTGTATGGAAGTCCAGTCAGGTGGGTTACGTCCATCTGACGGCAGAACTGCTGAAATTTTTGAGACGTATAAGCTGGTCCATTATCAGTCTTAAGGAGTTTGGGTTTCCCCCAAGCACTCCATGCCTCAAGGCAATGTTGAATCACATGTGAGGCTTTTTCTCCGGTTAACGGAGAAGCAAACATGATGCCAGAACATGTGTCAATGGACACATGGAGATATTGAAGTTTTCCAAAGGAAGAAACATGTGTAACATCCATTTGCCAGACCTGTAGAGGTCGAATACCGCGTGGGTTAATTCCCACATGAGGAACTGGCAAGAACTCACAGCAGCTTTGACATTGAGTAACAATGTCACGGGCTTCTTTTCTTGTCAGGGAGAAACGACTGCGTAATGTTTCAGCCGTCACATGAAAATTGTTATGAAAATTTCTTGCAGCCTCTACCGGGGATGATAGGGCAGCAGCCACCACTTTAGTGGCCTTATCTGCCAAATCATTTCCCAGAGCCATGGGGCCAGGTAGGCCTGAATGGGCTCTAACATGAGTAATATAAACAGGAAATCTTCTAGATAACAAAACTAATTGTATTTGCTGAAAAATATTGGCAACTCTACTGGAAGGCTTAATCACTCCAGCCACTTCTAAAAGATTTACTGCATTAACCACATAACAGGAATCTGACACAATATTAAGGGGTTCTAAAAAGGTTTTTAAAACTTCTAAGACCACTAAACATTCTACCACTTGAGGTGAATTTTCATTATATTGTTTGGATACCACTTTACCATTAGCCACATAGGCACCTATGCCAGTTTTTGATCCATCAGTATATACCACAATCCCATTTTTAAGTGGGTTTCTTACTGTTATTTGTAGAAACACAACAGATTGATTTTGGGCAAACTGTAAGATTGGATGTTTTGGATAATGGTTATCTATTTTTCCTGAAAAGGAGGTAACTAAAACTGCCCAATCATTAGATGTGGCTGCCAAGGTTTGAACCTGTGCAGCGGTATAAGGTACAATTAAAAGATATGGACTTCGCCCAAAGTGGGTGATTGCTGCTTTTAGACCTTTAAGGGCAAGCTGTGCAATTGCATCAGGATACCAATCTATTATTTTAGCTGGGGATACGTTTGGATGGATCCACAACAATGGCCCATTCTGCCACAAAACTGCAGTTGGCAATTGTGCTGTCTTAAAGACACACAAACTGAAAGGCTGCGAATCCTCAATACGTTGTAATTGTGCATTTTGTAAGGCATTTTCCACTTTTTGTAAGGCCTGGTTAGCAGCTAGAGTAAGAGTCCTAGGGGAGGAGATATGAGGATCTCCTTCTAAAATACCAAACAAAGGCCTTAACTCAGCGGAAGGAATCTTTAAAAAAGGTCTGAGCCAATTAATATCTCCCAACAGCTTTTGAAAATCATTTAAGGTATGGAGGTGATCTCTTCTTATCTCTACCTTTTGGGGCACAATCTTATCTGGGGACACCACAGAGCCCAAGAATTGTCCTGTATCAGAAATTTGGACCTTTTCTGTGGCTATCTGTAAACCCCACTGACTTAAAGTTTTAAGTAGAAAAGGATATGCCTTTTGTAGCATGGTAAGGTCTTTATGGCACAGGAGGATGTCATCCATGTAAAGGAGCAAAATTAAAGAGGGGAATTGTTCCCTCACTGGCAAAAGAGCTTCTTGCACATAAAGTTGGCACATTGTAGGACTATTGGACATTCCCTGTGGTAAGACCTTCCATTGATACCTCTTATCAGGTTCCATGTGATTAATAGAGGGGATGGTAAAGGCAAATCTGGGCCTATCCCTTGGACACAAAGGTATAGAAAAGAAACAATCTTTAATATCTATAATAATTAAATTCCAGCCACGTGGTAAGGCGGAAAGTACAGGGAGACCCCTCTGTACTGGGCCAAATAAGTTCATTTGCTCATTAATGGCTCTGAGGTCATGGAGCAGTCTCCACTTTCCTGACTTTTTCTTAATTACAAAAATTGGAGTATTCCAAGGTGAGGTAGAGGGTTCAATATGGCCTAGTTTTAATTGTTCCTCTACCAGTTGAATCACAGCTTCTAGTTTTTCAGAGGATAGGTGCCATTGAGGAATCCACACTGGGTCCCCTGTTTTCCATGGTATGGGTCGTGCTGCCCCAATGGCCGCTAAGGAAAACCCAGACCCTGTCTGTCTTGGTTTCCATTAGGTAAGATAGGCTCTATCCTTCCCTGTTCTTGATGTCCTAACCCTTTTCCTTCTTTATAACCCATCTTTGCCATGATATTTTTTGCTTTAGTTGAATACCCTCCCGATGGGGCGTTTTCATTGGACAAAATAAGGCCCAAATGCTGCATAATATCCCTTCCCCAGAGGTTAACCGGGAGTGGGAGCACATAAGGTATGAATTTCCCTTGCTGTCCTTCAGAGGATTCCCACGTCAAGGCAATGGAGCTTATAGTGGGACATGATTGATAACCTAGGCCCTGTAATGAATGAGATGACTCTGTGGTGGGCCATGCTTTGGGCCACCAATGTGTAGAGATTATACTTTTATCTGCTCCGGTATCAAGGATGCCTTCAAACTCTTTTCCATTAATCTTAAGGCGGAGCTTAGGTCTATCATTTAAAGATACAACCAAATAGGCAGAATCATTTCCTGAGGAGCCCATTTTCTTTATCTCAGGTCCTGCAGATTTCTCCCTGGTATTATCAGGGAGGAGCAGCAGCTGAGCTATCCTATCTCCTTTACTAATAGAAAAAACGCCCTTAGGGCTTGAGCACAGGACCTGTATTTCAGGGGAATGTTGACAATCCATAACTCCAGGGTGGACTACTAAGCCCTGCAAGGTGAGTGAACCCCGGCCGAGAATAAGGCCCATGGTTCCCGGGGGCAAGGATGGTATAGGCTCCACTGGCACCGGCTGAATACTCATTTGAGGCATTAATAGGAAGTCGGAGGCGGCACGCAGGTCCAACCTTGTGGGTCTTCCTGGGTCGCCTCTCTGACTGCTTCCTGGGTCCTGACAAACCGGTTCCCATATCTTTGAGGGCCCTGGGACCGAGGGCCCGATGACCCGTTTTTTGGCACATCAGTTGATTGACTATCAGGTGGGGGAAGGATTCTGCCCTTTATATCCCTCACAGAGCGACACTGGTCAGCTCTATGATAACCCTTGCCACACTTAGAGCAAAGAGTGAGAGTCCCCCCCTGTTTATCTGGAGCTCTGCAATCTTTCTTAAAATGCCCAGGCTTTCCGCAATTAAAACATGTCCTCTGATCATTTCTGCTCATGGAGCGGTTCTGAGATTGGAGGATGGCGGCCGCTAAGCCTGCATTGGTG
Organism: Mus musculus; assembly: GCF_000001635.26. Classification (NCBI taxonomy): domain Eukaryota; kingdom Metazoa; phylum Chordata; class Mammalia; order Rodentia; family Muridae; genus Mus; species Mus musculus. The sequence goes on from NC_000086.7 coordinate 118,411,695, forward strand.
AGAGGTCCCCCAAGCTCTCGACAGACCCTGAGCCAGTCTTGTAAGCCTTTGTTCTTTCTTGGGGCTATGGCCGCTCGGCACTCCTTTGTGGCTTGCTCATAGATTAGCTGTTCTACCAGAGGCGCGGCTTGCTCTGAATCTCCAAAAATACGCTCTGCTGCCTCTGTCATTCTGGCCACAAAATCTGAGAAGGACTCCTGAGGTCCCTGGACAACTTTTGTTAATTGACCAGTGGTTTCACCTGCTCGGGAGAGCGCCTTCCAGGCCCTAATAGCCGTGGAGGAAACTTGGGCATAAGCTCCCCAATGGTAGTTTGTTTGATCAGCAGAATAAGCTCCCTGACCCGTTAACAAGTCAAAAGTCCAATCTCTCTGCTCTGGAGTCAAAGCAGCTGCGTTTGCTCGGGCCTGCGCTTGTGCAGTTTCATGCCAAAGAGCTCTCCATTCCATATATTTGCCCATACTAGGGAGAGCGGCTTTTACAACCGTTTGCCAGTCGGCAGGAGTTAGTGCCATGCCGGCAAGCCTGTCTAACTGCACCAAGGTAAAATTAGCATTGGTTCCGTATTTACGGACCGACTCGGCAAGTTCTTTAATTTGTAAGTATTCTACCGGAGCGTGGACACGCCCACCCTCGGCTCCTTCAAAGACCGGAAATGCCTGTTGTATTTTCCTTTGTTCCTCTCTGGGAATGAATGAGTCTGCGCACTGCCTCTCTGCGCATTGTCTCTCTGCGCACTGCCTCTCTGCGCATCTCTCTGCGCATTGCCTCTCTGCGCATCTCTCTGCGCATTGCTGACGCACTACGCAGGGCGGGGGCTCCGCATAGGGCGGACCTTGAAACCGACTGCCCTGAGGCCAATCAGCAAACTGGCCTTCGCCAGCCGCTTTTGGCTTCCTTAACTGATTAGCTAGCACTTTACCTGGCTGGTACCCTTTTTTCTCATAATGAGCTGCTTCTTCCTCCCAGTCTGTTTCTTCAGAGGAGAATTCATCATCTGATTCAGAGCTACCAAGAGCTGGCTCCCCGAGCCCATCCAGCGATGAGCACAGGCTCCTTTTCCTAGAGACCTCCGCTAATTGATCTTTCTTCTTTTCCCTTTTTCCTCTTTTTCTTCTAATCTCTCTCCAGGTATTCCTACCTAACCTTAACTTTTCCTCGGGTTCAAGACCCTTGGAAAGGCCTGTATACTTATTTTGTGTACCATATTTCCTCTTTGTTCCTACTCTCTCTCCCCACTTTACTTCTGATAGCTTGTCCTGAATTTCATCTAGAATCCGCCCTGCCTTAACCACTTGATAACATGTGAAAAGGAACAAAAGGGCTTCTAACATTAGAAAAAATTCAAGGCCAAACATATTCCACTTTACTTCTGATAGACTGTCTTGAATTTCCTTAGAAAGTTCAAGGCCAGGCTTACCTCGTAAAGCTATACTCACTGGTACTCTCGTTCCCCAGCTGAAAAGTTCTGAATTCATACAGTTGAATCCTTCTTAACAGTCTGCTTTACGGGAACCTTTATTACCGCGACCCGCAGTTCTGGTTCTGGAATGAGGGATCTTCCTTGCGCCAGTCCCGAGTTTTTTCTCGTCCCGGAATTTCTCGTCCCGGAATTCGGCACCAATTGTTATTAACGCGTTCTCACGCCCGGCCAGGAAGAACACAGCAAACCAGAATCTTCTGCGGCAAAACTTTATTGCTTACATCTTCAGGAGCAAGAGTGTAAGAAGCAAGAGAGCGAGAAAACGAAACCCCGTCCCTATTAAGGAGAATTATCCTTCGCCTAGGACGTGTCACTCCCTGATTGGCTGCAGCCCATCGGCCGAGTTGACGTCACGGGGAAGGCAGAGCACATGGAGTGGAGAACCACCCTCGGCACATGCGCAGATTATTTGTTTACCACTTAGAACACAGCTGTCAGCGCCATCTTGTAACGGCGAATGTGGGTGCGGCTCCCAACACCTACTGATTTATTTGAGTTAATTTTGCATTAGGCCACTTTGCTGAAGTTGGTTACCAGCTGTAGAAGATCTCTGTTAGAATTTTTGGGGTCACTTATGTATACTATCATATCATGTACAAAAAGAGATACTTTTATTTCTTCTTTGTCAATTTGTATTTCCTTGATCTCTCTTTTTTGTTGTTGTTGTATTGTTCTAGCTAGTGCTTCAAATACTATATTGAATAGATATGTAGAGAGTGGGCATTATTGTCTTGTCAATGATTTTATTGGGATTGCTTCAAGTATATCTCCATTTAATTTGATATTGGCTGTTGGTTTGCAGTAAATTGCGTATATTATGTTTATGTATATGTCTTGATTTCCTGATCTCTCCAAGATTTTTAACATGAAGTATTGTTTTATTTTTTGAAATGCTTTCTGTACAAGTAAGGAGATGATCATGTGATTTTTTTCTTTGAATTTTATTATATAGTGAATTATGTTAATGGATTTTCATATATCCAACCAACCTTGAATCCCTTGGATGAAGACTATTTGATCATGGTGAATGATAGTTTTGATGTGTTCTTGGATATGGTTTGCAAGAATTTTATTGAGTATTTTTCTATCAATATTCATAAGTGAGATTGGTCTAAAGTTCTCCTTTTTGGTTATGGCATTGTATTGTTTAGGTATAAGAGTAATTGTTACTCCATAGAATAAGTAAGGTAATGTCCCCTCCGTTTCTGTTTAATGGAATAGTTTCCGGAATATTGTTATCAGGTTTTCTTTGAAGGTCTGGTAGAACACTGTACTAAATCCATCTGGCCCTGGGCTTTTGCTGTTGTTGTTGCTGTTGCTGTTTGCAAGTTTTTAAATGAATTTTTCTATTCGTTTATGAGATATGGGTCTGCTTAAATTGTTTATCTGCTCTTAATTTAACTTTGGTCTGTGGTATCAGTCCAGGAATCCATCCGTTTCATCTAGATTTTCTAGTTTTGTTGAGTATAGGCTTTTGAGGTAGGATCTGAAGAGTTTTGAATTTCCTCACTTTCTGTTGTAACATATCTTATTCCTTTTCTGAATTTGTTAATTTGGATACTGCCTCTTACTCCTTTACTTTGGTTGGCTAGGGGTTTATCTATCTTGCTGTTTCTCTCAAAGAACCAGCTTTTGGTTTTGTTGACTCTTTGTTTTGTTCTTTTTGTTTCTATTTGCTTGATTTTGGCCCTGCTGTCTTTTCCTGTTGGGTGTGTTTGCTTCTTTTTGTTCTATAGTTCTCAGGTGTTATGTTAAATTGCTAGTGTAAGATATCTCTAGTTTCTTTTCCAGGGCACTTAGTGCTATGAATTTTCCCCTTAGCACTGCTTTCATAGTGTCCCATAACTTTGGGTATAATGTATCAACATTTTCACTAAATTCCAGGAAGTCTTTAATTTCTTTCATTATTTCTTCCCTGAACAAGTTATTATTGTGTAGAGAGTTGTTCAATTTCCATGTGTATGTGGGCTTTCTGTAATTTTTGCTGTTCTTGAAGATCATAATTAGGTCATGGTGGTCTGAAAAGATGTGTGTGGTTATTTTAATCTTCTTGTATTGGTGGAGGTTTGTTTTGTGACCATTTTTATGGCCAATTTTGGAGAAGCTACCATGAGGTGCTGAGAAAATAGTGCATCCTTTTTATGAGGGTAAAATGTTCTATAGATATTTTTTATTATTTTCATTGTGTCTCTGTTTTGTTTGTGTTTCCATGACCTGTCCTTTGGTGAGAGTGGGGTGTTGAAGTCTTCCACTATTATTGTGTGGGATTCAATGTGTGTTTTTTGCTTTAGTAATTTTTTTATGGATGTGGTTGCCCCTGAATTTGGGGTGTAGATGTTCAGAATTGAGAGTTTCTCTTAGTGAATTTTTCCTTTGATTAATATGAAGTATGCTTCCTCATCATGCCTAGTAAATTTTGGTTGAAATTCTATTTTATTGGGTATTAGGACAACAATTCCAGCCTGTTTTCCAGGACCGTCTGTTTGGAAGACCTTTTTCCATTGTCTTACACTGAAACATTATCTTTCTTTGTTATTGAGGTGGTTTCTTTTCTTTCCTTTTCTTTTTATTTCTTTTCTTTTTCCTTCTTTCTTTCTTTCTTTTTTTTTTTTTTTTTTTTTGTAAGCATCAAAATGCTGGTTCTTGTTTGCATATCCAGTCTGTTAGCTTATGTCTTTTTATAAGGGAATTGAGTTGATTAATAATGAGAAATATTAAAGACAGATGACTATTGGTTCCTGATATGTTTGTTTTCATAAGTGGGTTTATGTGCTTGTGGTAGTCTCCTTCTGTTTTTTTTGTGAAATGCTAAATATCTTGTCTTTTCTTTGTTATAGTTACCTTCCTTATGTTGGAGTTTTCTTTCTAGGATCCTCTGTAGGGCTGGTTAATAGATAGATACTCTTTGAATTTAGTTTTGTCCTGGATTAGTTTGTTTTCTCTATCTATGTTGATTGAGATTTTTGCACTGTACAGTAGCCTGGGCTGGTATATGTGCTCTCTTAGAGTCTGCATGACCTCTGATCAGGCTCTTCTGTCTTTTGTAGTTTCTGTTGAGAAGTCTGGTGTAATTTTGATAGGTCTACCTTTGTATGTTACTTGGCCATTTTTCATTGCAGTATATAATAATTTTTCTTTGTACTGTGTGTTTAGTGTTTTGATTATTACGTGACAAGAGGATTTTCTTTTCTGGTCCTATTTATTTGGTGTTTGATAGTCTTCTTGTACCTTTGTGGTCATCTCTTTCTTTAGGTTGGTGAAGTTTTATTCTATGATGTTGTTGAAGATATTTTCGTGTCCTTTGAGTTGAGAATGTTCATTCTCCTCTATTTCCTCTATTATTGTATTTGGTCTTTTCATTGTGTCCTCAATCTCCTGGATGCTTTCTGCTCTTCCAGAGGTCTTGAGTTCAATTCTTAGCAATGACAATATAGCAAATAACCATCTATAGTGAGATCTGCTGCCCTCTTCTGGTCTACAGGCATACATGCAAGCAGAATGCTGTAGGCATAATAAATAATTCTGTTGAAAATTACTTGAGATCCATCCCATGAACAAGAATGAGCAGGATCAATATAGTAAAAATGGCCATCTTGCCAAAAGCAATCTACAGATTCAATGCAATCCCCATCAAAATTCCAACTCAATTATTCAACGAATTAGAAAGGGCAATCTGCAAATTCATCTGGAATAACAAAAAACCTAGGATAGCAAAAACTCTTTTCAAGTATAAAAGAACCTCTGTTGGAATCACCATGCCTGACCTAAAGCTGTACTACAGAGCAATTGTGATAAAAACTGTATGGTACTGGTATAGCGACAGACAAATAGACCAATGGAATAGAATTGAAGACCCAGAGATGAACCCACACACCTATGGTCACTTGATTTTGGAAAAGGGAGCGAAAACCATCCAGTGGAAAAAAGACAGCATTTTCAACAAATGGTACTAGCACAACTGGCAATGATCATGAAGAAGAATGAGAATTGATCCATTCCTATTTCCTTGTACTAAGGTAAAATCTAAGTGGATCAAGAACTCCACATAGAAAAAAAGACATTGAAACTTGAAGAGGAAAAAGTGGGGAAAAGGCTCGAAAATATGGGCACAGGGGAAAATTCCTGAATAGAACAGCAATGATTTATGCTGTAAAATTGAGAATCAACAAATGGGACCTCATAAAATTGCAAAGCTTCTGTAAGCAAAAGACATTGTCAATAGGACAAAAAGGATCTTTACCTATCCTAAATCATATAGGGGGGATTAATATCCAATATATATAAAGAACTCAAGAAAGTGGACTCCAGAAAATCAAATAACCCCATTAAAAAATGGGGCTCAGAGCTAAACAAAGAATTCTCACCTGAGGAATACCGAATGGCTGAGAAGCACCTGAAAAAATGTTCAGCATCTTTAACCACTTAATCATTAGGGAAATGAAAACAAAATAAAACAAAACAAAACAACAACAACAACAACACACACACACAAAAAAAAAAAAAAAAAAAAAAAAAAAAACCAGCCCTGAGATTCTACCTCACACCAGCCAGAATGGCTAAGATCAAAAATTCAGGTGACAGCAGATGCTGTCGAAGACCTGGAGAAAGAGAAACACTCCTCCATTGTTGGTGGAATTGCAAGCTAGTACAACTACTCTGGAAATCAGTCTGGCGGTTCCTCAGAAAATTGGACATAGTACTACCAGAGGATCCCACAATTCCTCTCCTGGGTATATATCCAGAAGATGATCCCTCTGGTAAGAAGGACACATGCTCAACTATGTTCATAGCAGCCTTATTTGTAATAGGCAGAAGCTGGAATGAACCCAGATGCCCCTCAACAGAGGAATGGATACAGAAAATGTGGTACATTTACACAATTGAGTACTACTCAGCTATTAAAAAGAATGAATTTATGAAATTCCTAGGCAAATGGATGGACCTGGAGGGCATCATCCTGAGTGTGGTAACCCAATCACAAAAGAACTCAAATGATATGTACTCACTGATAAGTGGATATTATGCCAGAAACTTAGAATATCCAAGATACAAGATACAATTTGCAAAACACATGAAACTCAAATAGAACGAAGATGAAAGTGTGGACACTTTGCTCCTTCTTTGAATTGGGAACAAAACAACCATGGAAGGAGTTAGAGAGACAAAGATTGGAGCTGAGATGAAAAGATGGACCATGTAGAGACTGCCATACTCTGGGATTCATCCTATAATCAGCCTCCAAACCCTGACACCATTACACACACTAGCAAGATTTTGCTTAAAGGACCCTGATATAGCTGCCTACTGTGAGACTATGCTGGGGCCTAGCAAACACAGAAGTGGTTGCTCACAGTCACCTATTGGATGGATCACAAGGCCCTCAATGGAGGAGCTAGAGAAAGTACCCAAGGACCTAATGGGGTCTGCAATCCTATAGGTGGAACAACAATATGAACTACCAGTACCCCCCGAGCTCATGTCTCTAGCTACATATGCATCAGAAGATGGCGTAGTAGGCCATCAGTCGAAAGAGAGGCCCATTGGTCTTGCAAACTTTATATACCTCAGTACAGAGGAATGTCAGGGCCAAGAAATAGAAGGAGTCATTAATAGTCTCCCAGCCAAAAAATGCCCAGGACCAGATGGGTTTAGTGCAGAGTTCTACTAGACCTTCAAAGAAGATCTAATTCCAGTTCTGCACAAACTATTCCACAAAATAGAAGTAGAGGGAACTCTACCCAACTCATTCAATGAAGCCACAATTACTCTGATATCTAAACCACAGAAAGATCCAACAAAGATAGAGAACTTCAGACCAATTTCCCTTATGAATATCGAGGCAAAAATACTCAATAAAATTCTTGCTAAGCGAATCCAAGAACACATTAAAGCAATCATCCATCCTGACCAAGTAGGTTTTATTCCAGGGATGCAGGAATGGTTTAATATATGAAAATCCATCAATGTAATCCATTATATAAACAAACTCAAAGACAAAAACCACATGATCATCTGGTTAGATGCGGAAAAAGCATTCAACAAGATCCAAAACCCATTAATGATAAAAGTTTGGAAAGATCAGGAATTCAAGGCCCATACCTAAAGATGATAAAAGCAATCTACAGCAAACCAGTAGCCAACATCAAAGTAAATGGTGATAAGCTTGAAGCAATCCCACTAAAATCAGGGACTAGACAAGGCTGTCCACTTTCTCCCTACCTATTTAACATAGTACTTGAAATCGTAGCCAGAGCAATTCTACAACAAAAGGAGATCAAGGGGATACAAATTGGGAAAAATGAAGTCAAAATATCACTTTTTACAGATGATATGATAGTATATATAAGTGACCCTAATAATTCCACCAGAGAACTCCTAAACCTGATAAACAGCTTCTGTGAAGTAGCTGGATATAAAATTAACTCAAACAAGCCAATGGCCTTTCTCTACACAAAGAATAAACAGGCTGAGAAAGAAATTAGGGAAACAACACCCTTCTCAATAGTCACAAATAACATAAAATATCTTGGTGTGACTCTAAGGAAGTGAAAGATCTGTATGACAAAAACTTCAAGTCTCTGAAGAAAGAAATTAAAGAAGATCTCATAAGATGGAAAGATCTCCCATGCTCATGGATTGGCAGGATCAACACTGTAAAAATGGCTATCTTGCCAAAAGCAATCTACAGATTCAATGCAATCTCCATCAAAATTCCAACTCAATTCTTCAACGAATTAGAAAGAGCAATCTGCAAATTCATCTGGATTAAGAAAAAAAACTAGGATAGCAAAAACTCTTTTCAAGGATAATAGTACCTCTGGTGGAATCACCATGCCTGACCTAAAGCTTTACTACAGAGCAATTGTGACAAAAATTGTATGGTACTGGTATAGTGACAGACAACTAGACCAATGGAATAGAATTGAAGACCCAGAAATGAACCCATACACCTATGGTCACTTGATCTTTGACAAGGGAGCTAAAACTATCCAGTGGAAGAAAGACCGCATTTTCAACAAATGGTGCTGGCACAGCTGGTTGTTATCATGTAGAAGAATGCAAATAGATCCAGTCCTATCTCCTTGTACTAAGGTCAAATCTAAGTGGATCAAGGAACTCCACATAAAACCAGAGGCACTGAAACTTATAGAGGAGAAAGTGGGTAAAAGCCTTGAATATATGGGCACAGGGGAAAAATTCCTGAATAGAACAGAAATGGCTTGTGGTGTAAGATCAAGGATTGACAAATGGGACCTCATGAAACTGCAATGCTTCTGCAAGGCAAAAGACAGCCTCAATAAGACAAAAAAGCAACCAACAGATTGGGAAAGGATCTTTACCTATCCCAAATCGGATAGGGGACTAATATCCAATATATATAAAGAACACAAGAGGGTGGACTCCAGAAAATCAAATAACCCCCTTAAAAAATGGGGCTCAGAGCTAAACAAAGAATTCACAACCGAGGATTACCGAATGGCTGGGAAGTACCTGAAACAGTGTTCAACATCCTTAATCATCAGAGAAATGGAAATCAAAACAACCCTGAGATTCCACCTCACACCAGTCAGAATGGCTAAGATCAAAAATTCAGGTGACAGCAGATGCTGGCAAGGATGTGGAGAAAGAGGAACACTCCTCCATTGTTGGTGCAATTGCAAGCTTGTACAACCACTCTGGAAATCAGTCTGGTAGTTCTTCAGAAAATCGGACATAGTACTACCGGGGGATCCCCCAATACCTCTCCTGGGCATATATCCAGAAGATGTCCCAACAGGTAAGAAGGACATATGCTCCACTATGTTCATAGCAGCCTTATTTATAATAGCCAGAAGCTGGAATGAACCCAGATGCCCCTCAACAGAGGAATGGATACAAAAAATGTGGTACATTTACACAATGGAGTACTACTCAGCTATTAAAAAGAATGAATTTGTGAAATTCATAGGCAAATTGTTGGACCTGGAGGATATCATCTTGAGTGAGATAACACAATCACAGAAGAACTCACATGATATGTACTCACTGATAAGTGGATATTAGCCCAGAAACTTAGTATAGAAGATATAAGTTACAATTTGCAAAACACATGAAACTGAAGAAGAACGAAGACCAAAGTGTGGACACTTTGCCCCATTTTAGAATTGGAAACAATCACCCATGGAAGGAGTTACAGAGACAAAGTTCGGAGCTGAGACAAAAGTATGGACCATCTAGAGACTGCCATATCCAGGGATCCATCCCATAATTAGCCTCTAAACAATGACACCATTGCATACACTAGCAAGCGTTTGTTGCAAGGACTGTGATATAGCTGTCTCTTGTGAGACTAGGCTGGGGCCTAGCAAACATATAAGTGGATGCTCACAGTCAACTATTGGATGGATCACAGGGCCCCCAATGGAGGAGCTAGAGAAAGTATTTTAGGAGCTAAAGAGATCTGCAACCCTGTAGGTGCAATATTATGAACTAACCAGTACCCCGGAGCTCTTGTCTCTAGCTGCATATGTATCGAAAGATGGCCTATTCAGCCATCACTGGAAAGAGAGGCCCATTGGACTGGCAAACTTTATATGCCCCTGTATAGGGGAACGCCAGGGCCAAAAAATGGGAATGGGTGGGTAAGGGAGTGGAGGGGGAGGGTGTGGGGGACTTTTGGGATAGCATTGGAAATGCAATTGAGGAAAATATTTAATAAAAAAAAGACGTGGAAGTGGAGGGGTAGGGGAGTGGGTGGGGAGTGTTTGGGGTGCCTTTTGGGGTAGCATTGGAAATGTAAATGAAGAAAACACCTAATTAAAAATAATGAAGAAAAAAATTAAAATGTTTAAATTTTTCAAATAGATTGATAATGGAAATCCATAATTTTATGTGGAAAAGCAAAATATCTGAATAATTCTCATTTGTTAAATTACTAGTGTTAATAACTTGAAACTTGTAATTAAAGGTCTTGTTCATTTTTTGTTGATGTGTGTGTACAGCACCTAGTGAGAGATTATGATATGCTTCTGACTATCAGTCCTTCATAACGAAAGTCAATAAAAACAGTGTATGTTTGTCAAAGATAAAAAATGAACCAATCAATTGGTTGAAGAATCATCTATTAATGACATTCAGTATTAATAATTCTCTGTTAACTGTTGTCTGAGAGACTTTATGACTTGACTGATATAGAGACCCATAGCCAAACATTACAGCCTGGGGACACTTTAAGAAGCATTGAGGAACCCAGAGTGGATAAGATGACAAAAGTCATGTAACCTGGACCCTGGGAGACTCTCAGAGACTGAAGCACCAACCAAAGGGTATACATGGGCTGGACCTAGGCCTCACCACATGCTGTAGCTAGGTCCCCAAACACATGTCACAGAGATGCAGCTTTGTCCATGCAGCTTCCCAACATTTGTAGTAGGTCTTCTGAGATACCTGTGGACTGTAGCAGATCTGGGAGGTCTTTAGAGTGTAGGGTCTTCATAGGAGCAAATGCCCTGGTCAAAGTTTCAGGCTGGAAATGGGGTGAATTTCAAGCAGAGGGGGGACATTTTTGTTGCCTGTCTGTGGAATTCATCCCCCCAACTGGGCTGCCTTGACTAGCCTCAGTGGGAGTGTTACCCAGGAGGGCCTTTTCCCTTGGGCATCAGGACATGGCGAAAGGGGCTGTGTGATCTTCATCCAATATTTTAGAGTTTCAACTGATCAGTGACTACAGGAATTCCAGTTTTTTTTTAATGACGCATTCCCTTTCCCTGTAGCATATACCTGTTGCTTTGCATCATTCTCATGAAGACTCAGAAATGTATACAAATGTCTATAATTTACTATTTTCTTCTGCAGAATATTTTCAACTTAACTCAATGATTCTCCAGCTTTCACCAATTATAGGATCTCAAGAAACCAAGTATAGCACCAAGACCAAGGTATTGACATTGTATAATGTTAATTTTACATTATTTCACAATGAAAGGAAGTAGACAATTTTGTTGAATACATACATGTACTTTATAATCCCTTTGATCATTCGTGGGGCATCTGATTATGTAAATAATTCTGAATACCCCTTTTTCTAAGTGATGAAAAATACATTTTGAAGATTTATTATTTCTAGTTCCAATTTAAAGATTTTTTTCTTATCACCAATTGAAGTGGTTGGAAACTTACATATCTGATCTCTCACTTGATTAACCTTTCTTCTACGTGTGCTAAGGATGAAAGTCAGAAGTTTGGACATCTGAAGTAAACAGTTTATCACTTAGTTACATGCATCTACACCTCTTGGAGCTTTATCCTCTATAACTGTTTTTGTAAAAATGTCATTTAAGTATGTAAAGCTTCTCCTGATCTCTTTTAGAATAATTCCAGTTTTCTTTTAAAACATCAATTCATATAATGTATTAGGTACTTGTTTTGCCAAAGAGAATGAAAGATTAAATTAATACTATTGTGCAGCGATGAACACATAGAGAAAGGGTATAGTATGTTACCTTTTGTATGTATATATACTTGGTCCCCATTTTCCTCCAAAACAAATTTTGTGCTTGGCTTTTTGAGTCTTTTTGTTCTTCGATTCATACCCTGTGAATACATGTAATTCCATTGAATTTACTTGCTGGAATTTTTAAATATAACAATATTTTACTTTTTATACTTTTATTTTAAAGCATTCATATTATTTCCCTTGTCAAAGTTCACCTTGTTCCCATTCTCTTCCCTACACATTCAACTTTACATACTGTCTAACAAAACCAACCAAAAATTCCAATATAACAGAAAATCTTCCCTCAAAAGCCTAGAAAACAAAATACCTAACTCAAAAAGAAAAAAAGAAAAGAAAAGAAAAGAAAGGCATAAAGAAAACATCAAACTCAGATAGTCATGGCCTTTACCTGCAAAGCAATTTCAATTATTCATACAAATTTATAAATCAAATAACTTCATTGTGCTCCTGACATAATTTCTATATTAATGTTCTAATTGTACTAAATATGTCTATGTCACCAATTCATTGAATGTTAAAAAGGTGAACAGTATTTTTTTCTGTGTCTTTAAAAAAAGCTTTTAAGACAAACATAACCAGGAGAGTATATTTACACATAATTTAGCCTATAGAACTTCAAGAATATTTCTGCTTAGAATCTGCTATCTTGGATGACTTTCTAGAAGAAAACCATTCCCAATTTTATAGCAATTCCATGCCTTTTTGTATTGTGAAAGTATTAATTTCCTGTATATTCAGTTTAGTAGCATGCATAACCCATGAATGATTGACAGTTCAATGAAAACTGATACAAATACCATGTGACAAACATTTATTAAGGCTTACAGACAGGAGTGCTAATCAATAACATGGGCGATCCAGCAGCTGACATACTCAACAAAACATCTAAAAGCAGGCTGTAGAGCTCTACCAGCATTGTTAGAATGCACATTAGAAGAGCCTACCAAACAATAACTATGTTTTTGAAAGTCAAATGGAGCATGGCTATACAAGCAAATTTTCTTTCACCTTTATTTTGCTGGTAAACATGAGCAAAGGGAATTTCAGGCAAGAATACACAACCAGTGGTTTGCTAGCTTGCTTTGACCCAAGGAATACCACACCTAGCATACATTTATGTATACATGTACACATGTGCATATGTAGTATATGTAATTGCAGTTCTATTCATAGATAACAGTACTTTTCTAGAATTCTTATGAGATGTAACCCTTATTAGCACATTCAAGTTCTGATCTACCTCCCCAACTTCTATTGTTCTTTTAGGTCCGCTAGATCATTAGGACCAAAACAATAGCTACTCATATGTGCATTTTGATGTTCTACTTTTGCAGAGATCATATAAATAATTGTTTTGCATTTTCTGTTTGTTTATTAAATTGTCCATATTGTCTGCTCCTTTTTTAATTAGGATAATCTACTTTCTAGTGATTTTTGAAGATGTGGAACTAACACATTATTTGCTATAAATATATGCAGTTATGCTGACAACATTTTCATGTGGCTCCAAAGGCTTTATTTGACTTCAGATTTTCTCCTATGTATGTTCCAGAAATGTATATGAATATGTCTTATATCATTCAACTTTTAAATCATTTTGTATTCAATTGTAGCAACAATGAAAAAGATAAGAACATACATTCTCTAGAACTCATAATATCATATAGGAAATAAAAACACCAATATCCAATTTAATATTTAATGTTAAAACTAATTAATTCACTTTTCCTCTAATTGCTATTTATTTGATGGATAAATAAATCATTTCCACCTTTATCTTTTCTAAATAAACTATATTAAAGATTCCATGACCATTGAGAAGAAAAAAATAGAGCAATCTTTTGCCAAAAGCAAATATCTTCTTTAAAACTGTTCTTTTTCTTACAGTATATCATAGGGCAAGAGAGATGCCTCAATGCTTAGTATTGTACTTTCACAGTACCCCAGTTCACCAGACAGACAGCTGAGGACTGCCTTTAACTATAGCTCTAAGGAATTAGGATGGCTTTGTCCTCTTAAGTACTTGAACATAACTGTCTGTACACATTCTCTCTCTCTCTCTTTCTCTCTCTCTCTCTCTCTCTCTCTCTCTCTCTCTCTCTCTCTCTCTCTCACACACACACACACACACACACACACACAAACACACACACATACACACACACAGTAATTAAAATCAGCTATAAATATGAGTACATAAGTTTTGGAGAAAAATGTGTTATGTATGTTAGGAATTGGAGAAAAGAACCTAGGGAGTGGATTCTCTAAAGATATAGTATATACTTGTTGCATGAAATATAAAAAACAACCCATGCTAACACAGGCTAGGCACTGCTAGGCACTGACAGACAGGCCAACTTGTTTTCAGTTCCACAGACTCTCTGACTCAGAGTGCTGAAATTTCTTTCTTCTCCTGTATAGCTAAGATAGTGCACTCTCACACACCAAGTTCAGACATCATAACTTTCTCTGGAACCCAGTTGAGTGGGTGCATGAAGGAAAACACCACGCAATCTTAATTTAGAATCAATAGGTAACATAATCGCTGGGTGCAGAATCTAGCATCCTAATACTCAAGTGGCAGATCCTGGTGGATAAACCACTCAAACTGACAGCCTCCTAGAACAGGTCTTCCTGTTTGCTGGTGCCTAGCTGGTGTTAGCATGTTTTTGTTTGTTTGTTTTTGTTTTTAATATTTCATGCAGCATAAATATACTTAGATAAAATTGTCAAAGAATTTTTTGAAAATTTTAAATTTAACTGAAGAGAAACCAGAATAATCTATATATACCTACTACATGGAAAAAAATATATACTTGCTGCAGTCTTTTATTAAAGATAATATTTTAGAGAAATTGCTTCTATTAGATGAGCCACTAGGGCAGCAACTAAGGAAGACAAGAATAAGACAAAAACATTATAACATTTTAAAGAAAGAATGTTCACGGTCTTTTAAACTTACACTGTACATTCATACACAAAATAATTAAAAAACATGATAAAAATAAAAACATCAAAAAGAAAGATATTGAAAAAATGTTGCTTAGTGGGTAAAGGCATTTGTTTCCAAGGATGATCACCTGAGTTTAATCACCAGAACCCACATGATAGAAGGAGACAACACAGGTCTAACCACAATATGAACCCGTGGTATGTGCACTTGTACACCTGCAGAAATACACACACACACACACACACACACACACACAAACATACACACACGGGGGGGGGGGATAAGTGGAATTTTTAAACAAATGGTAATATTATTCTCTAATATATGCTAATATTATTCTCCAATATATGTACTTAGTATTTAGTTGACACCTGCAGAGAAATTATGAAAGGTATTTTTAAAAAATGGAGTTATAACACATACACAAATACATTGATATATGGCTAAAAAGAAAAAAAAAATCGAGTAAAGTAAAACAGGCCATGTAGAGCCAAAACGTGTAGGGATGTGTGTGTGGGAAGGACACGGGTTTGACGTAGAGAGAGTTTGTGACATCACAGAGCCAGTTGCCTCAGTTGTTAGCAACAGTCAGTCTGGCAACAGATGAGAATCCAATTCAGACAGCAGTGAAAGTCTTCCCTGACTCTCTCTGGGCAGCTTTAGTCCTACTTCGTTCATCCCTGGTTTCTAAGCCACTGAAAGCAGTCTTCCAGAACATGGAGGAGGCTGAAGGTAGTCCGGAAGAAACCCAGGACTTTATGAAATACTACAGCTCTTTCGGGATAAGACTTGAGAGAACCTGTAAGATGAAGTTTCATGACAGTCGGGAGCTTCCGAGAGGAAACATGTTGCCATTGAAGTCTGTGAAGATCCTCCGTGACTGGCTCTGTGAGCACCAGTTTAACGCCTACCCTACTGTAGCAGACAAACGAATGCTGTCCAAGAATACCGATTTATCTTACCTGCAGGTATCCAACTGGTTTGTAAATATCCGCAAACACCTTCGCTGGGAAATTCGTTACAAACCATACAGCTTGAGTCACGAAGGCCAGGCTGCCAATGCAGCCCAGAAGCAGCACTCCAATCCATCCGAGGAGGTCAAGACACAGTTTAACGAAAACGCCGATATGCAGGATCTGCCCCTGCCAATACGTCAAGATTCCGAAGAGAAAGTGCCATATCTGGAGTCTTCTCCAAACCAGAAGGTTATCGCTGAAGACAACATAGAGAAAGAAGAGAAGATTTCAATCACTGAGCCTTGGTCTTCTCCTGAAGTTGCATGGCCAGAGGAAAAGCCTGATTTTAGCAGCTTCTACATGTTGGTTGATGTTGCTGTACAGAAGGCAAAAGAAATGGAGGAGCAGAAGAAGCAAAACCCCAACCCACAGGGTCCCCAACAACAGTTCATGTAGCCAGTTCTTTGAACTCTGGGAGGTTCATTTATACTCAACCTGATTAGCTTGTAATGCCGTCTTCTGCTCCATATTATTCTCCTTTAGAAGTCTTTTCCATCAATGTTTTCTGAAGAAAGTTACTATCCATGATATTCAACTTTAACAAATTGCTAACTTTATTCTCCTCCCCTGGACTTTAGCCCTATATATTTATTATTAAACATCATGCAAGCTACAGACAAGGGTGTTCACAGTTATTATCAATTTTTCCACCCCAGAGAGTTCTGGTCACCAAGTCATCCTTCTTTCCCTCTCCTTGTATAAGTACCTTTATTAGTAATACAGATAATAGAATGGAAACGCTCAAAAACAGGTGCTTTGACACTGCAGGCCAGATTTTAATGCATGAGTTTTTAAATGCTTTCAACTCTGTTTTTGTTTCACTTTGTACAGTTTATTTTGTGTTAGAGTTCATCTCTGTAGGAATATGAGTATGAAAGCCAAAGTAAAGTGATTTCATAATTTTTAGGAGGGGGTTAAGAGTAATCTCTTAAGGTGGAACACTAGTAAACATTTGGCATGGTAATTTCATGGACAACTTCAAATTGACAGGTTACTGCTGCCAATTCTTCCTGTGTTCACTTTGTTTGGAGAATGTGTTTTGTTAGGTTTAATTATCTGCATCACAGGAAATCTGTAAAAATAAATTCTCCCCAAACCAGCTATAGATACTTTATGGGGGGGGGGAGAGAATCAATCTAGATGATTTTAGTAAAACTAAAATTATACTCGGGTAATTTATATTGTGTTTGTTTTAATTATTTAACATTTATCTCCGATTTCAAAATGGTTGAGCAGGTAGGGATTGGTGAGAATTTAAATTTTCCACATGAAAATAATACTATGGAAGTATGAATGAAGCTTCTTATGTTGTATCAATCTCAGACAGATTTTCAATGGGAACCAAAGCATATTAATTCAGAAAACTGTAATTTATGGTCTCTGATGTCATAAAGTTAAATCTGGTCTATATGGCCTCCACTTCTGCTCCAGCAAGAGCAGAAAACAGTGTGTTTTTGGTTTGTTTTAATACAGTTCTCACTATGTGTATTTTCAGTATCTTTATTTTATTTTCAATTTTCATTTTATCTTTTTAAATCATTTTTTGTAAGCAGGTTTAGTGTGAATAATTTCAGATTCCGTGTTAGTAACAATGGAGGACGTCAGCAATCTCAAACTTCCATTCAAGAAATAGACTACAGCAATCCAAGTTTCTTTTTAATTATTGTTTTTTTTTCTCTTCAGAACAGACTTTATTGCGATCACACAGACTACACCAGCCCCAGGCACGTGCCCCACTTCACACCAGCTCCTAACTGTGGGCCCATATCTCATGGAAAATTCACCAGCTCCCTAGGCAGAAGGCACAGCACAAACACCCCACTTCTGTCAGTGACTGGGCCATTTTCTTTTTTTTTATTAAGTATTTTCTTCATTTACATTTCAAATGCTATCCCCAAAGCCCCCTATACACTCCCACCACCCTTCTCCCAAACCCACCCACTCCTGCTTCCTGTCCCAGGCATTTCCCTGTACTAGAGAATATGATCTTTGCAATACCAAGAGCCTCTCCTACCATTGATGGTCTACTAGGCCATCATCTGCTACATATGAAACCAGAGACACAGCTCTGGGGGGGAGGGGTGGTTTACTGGTTACTTCATATCTTTGTTCCTTCTACAGAGATGCAGACCCCTGTAGATCCTTGGGTACTTTTTCTAGCTCCTTCATTAGGAGCCTTGTGATCCATCCAATAGATGACTGTGGGCATCCACTTCTATATTTGCCAGGCATTGGCCTAGACTCACACAAGTGAGTTATATCAAGGTCTTGTCAGCAAAATCTTTCTGGAATATGCAATAGTGCCTGGATTTGGTGGTTGTTTATGGGATGGATCACTGGGTCGGGCAGTCTCTGGATGGTCTTTCATTCTGTCTTAGCTCTGAACTTTGTCTCTGTAACTCCTTCCATGGGTACTTTGTTCCCATTTATAAGAAGGAACGAAGTATACACACTTTGGTATTCTTTCTTGAGTGTCATGTGTTTTGCAAATTGTATATTGGATCTTCTAAGTTTTGGGGCTAATATCCACTTATCAGTGAGTGCATATCATGTGATTTCTTTTGTGATTGGGGTGCCTCATTCAGGATAATATCCTCCAGATGCATCCATTTGCCTAAGAATTACATGAATTCATTGTTTTTAATCGCTGAGTAGTACTTCATTGTGTAAATGTACCACATTTCTGTATCCATTCCTCTGTTGAGGGACATCTCGATTCTTTCCAGCTTCTGGCTATTATAAATAAGGCTGCTATGAACATAGTGGAGCATGTGTCCTTCTTTCCGGTTGGAACAACTTCAGGATATATGCCCAGGAGAGGAATAGCTGGATCTAGTGGTAGTACTATGTCCAGTTTTCTGAGGAACCACCAGACTGATGTCCAGAGTGGTTTTACCAGCTTGGCAATCCCACCAACAATGGTTTTAGCTCCCTTGTCAAAGAACAAGTGACCATAGGTGGGTGGGTTCATTTTTGGTTCTTAAATTGTACTCCATTTATCTACCTGTCTTTTGCTGTACCAGTAGAATGTAGTTTTTATCATAATTGCTCTGTAGTACAGCTTGAGGACAGGCATGGTGATTACCCCAGAGGGTATTTTATCATTGAGAGGAGTCTTTGCTATCCTTTTTTTTTTTTTTTTTTTTTTTGTTATTCCAGATGAATTTGCAAATTGCTCTTTCTAATTTGTTGAAGAATTGAGTTGGTATTTTCATTGGGGTTGCTTTGAATCTGTAGATTGCTTTTGGCAAGTTAGTCATTTTTACTGTATTGATCCTGCTAATCCATGTGCATGGGAGATCTTTCCATCTTTCAAGATCTTCTTTGTTTTTGTTTCTTCAGAGACTTGAAGTTCTTATCATTAAGATCTTTCACTTCCTTTTTTAGAGTCACAGCAAGGTATTTTATGTTATTTGTGACCATTGTGAACAGTGTTGTTTTCCTAATTTCTTTCTCAGCCTGTTTATCCTTTGTGTAGAGAAAGGCCATTGACTGGTTTGAGTTTGTTTTATATCCAGCTGCTTCATTCAAACTCTTTATCAGGTTTAGGAGTTCTCTGGTGGAATTTTTAGGGTCACTTATATATACTATCATATCATCTGGGAACAGTGATATTTTGACTTCTTCCTTTCCAATTTGTATCCCCTTGATCTCTTTTTGTTGTTGAATTGCTCTGGCTAGGACTAAAGTACTATATTGAATAGGTAGGGAGAAAGTGGGCAGCCTTATTTAATCCGTGAATTTAGTGGGATCGTTTCAAGTTTCTCTCCATTTAGATTGATGTTGGCTATTGGTTTTCTATATATTGCTTTTATTATGTTTAGGTATGGGCCTTGAATTCCTGAAATTTCCAAGACTCTCATGACTTTGTGTTGGATTTTGTCAAATACTTTCTCAGTATCCAAGGAGATCATCTTTTGGATTTTTGTCTTTGAGTTTATTTATTAGGTGGATTATGTTGATGGATTTCCATATACTAAACTATCTCTGCATCCCTGGAATGAAGCCTTCTTGATTATGTTGGATGATTGTTTGGATGTGTTCTTGGATTCAGTTATCAAGAATTTTATTGAATAGTTTTGCTTCAATATTCATAAGGGAAATTGGTCTGAAATTTATCTTTGTTGTGTCTTTACGAGGTTTAGAGTAATTGTGGCTTCATAGAATAAATCGGGTAAAGTACCTTCTGTTTCTATTTTGTGGAATAGTTTGAGCAGAACTGGAATTAGGTCTTCTTTGAAGGTCTGCATTAAACCCATGTGGTTCTTGGGCTTTTTTTTTTTTTTTTTTTTTTTTTTTTTTGGTTGGAAGACTATTTCTTTAAAGGATATGGGATTGTTTAGGTTATTAATCTGATCCTGATTTAACTTTGATACCCTGTATCAAAATCTAGAAATTTGTCCATTTCATCCAGGTTTTCCAGTTTTGTTGAGTATAGTCTTTTGTAGAAGGATCTGATGGTGTTTTGGATTTCATTAGGTTCTGTTGTTATGTCTACCTTTTCATTTCTAATTTTGTTAATTAGAAAACTGTTCCTGTGCCCTCTAGTGAGTCTGGCTAACTGTTTATCTATCTTGTTGATTTTCTCAAAGAACCAGCTCCTTGTTTGGTTGATTCTTTGAATAGTTCTTTTTGATTCCACTTGGTTGATTTCAGCCCTGAGTTTGATTATTTCATGCCTTCTACTCCTCTGAGGTGAATTTGCTTCTTTTTGTTCTAGAGCTTTTGGGTGTGCTGTCAAGCCGCTAGTATATGCTCTCTCTATTTCTTTTTGGAGATACTCAGAGCTATGAGTTTTCCTCTTAGGAATGCTTTTATTGTGTCCCATAAGTTTGGGTATGTTGTGGCTTCACTTTCTTTAAATTCTAAAGAGTTTTTATTTTCTTTCTGTATTTCTTCCTTGATTAAGGTATCCTGGAGTCAAGTGTTGTTCAATTTCCACCTGTATGTTGGCTTTCTATTATTTATGTTCATATTGAAGATCAGCCTTAGTCCATGTTGATCTGATAGGATGCATGGGATAATTCCAATATATTTGTATCCGTTGAGGCCTGTTTTGTGACAAATTGTATGGTTGATTGTGAAGAAGGTGCCATGAGGTTCTGAGAAGAAGGTATATCCTTTTGTTTTAGGATAAAATATTCTGTAGATATCTGTTAAATGCATTTCTTTCATAACTTCTGTTTGTTTCTATGTTTCTCTTTTTAGTTTCTGTTTCCAGGATCTGTCCATTGATGAGAGTGTGGTGTTGAAGTCTCCTACTATTATTGTGAGAGGTGTAATATGTGCTTTGAGCCTTACTATCGTTTCTTTAATGAATATGGATTCCCTTATATTTGGAGCATAGATATTGAGAATTGAGAGTTCATCTTGGAAGATTTTAACTTTGATAAGTATTAAGTGCCCCTCCATGTATTTTTGATAAATTTGGGTTGGAAGTCAATTTTATTCGATACTAGAATGGCTACTTCAGCTTGTTTCTTTGGTCCTTTTGCTTAGAAAATTGTTTTCTAACCTTTTACCCTGAGGTAGTGTCTTTCTTTTTCCCTGAGGTGGGTTTCTTGTAAGCAGCAAATAGTTGGATCCTGTTTATGTAGCCAGTCTGTTAGTCTGTCTTTTACTGGGGTACTGAGTCCATTGATATTAAGAGCTATTAAGGAAAAGTAATTGTTGCTTCCTGTTATCTTTTCTGTTAGAGTTCGGATTCTGTTTCTGTGGCTGTCTTATTTTAGGTTTGTTGAAGGATTACTTTCTTGCTTTTTCTAGACTGTAGTTTCCATCTTTGTGTTGGTGTTTTCCCATTATTATTCTCTGAAGGGCTGAATCTGGAAAGACATTGTGTGAATTTAGTTTTGACATGGAATACCTTGGTTTCTCCTTCTATGGTAATTGAGAGTTTTCTGGGTATAGTAGCCTGGGCTGGCATTTGACTTCTCTTAGGGTCTGCATAACATCTGTCCAGGACCTTCTGACTTTCATAGTGTCTGGTTAGAAGTCTGGTGTAATTCTAATAGTTCTGGGTTTATATGTTCCTTCACCTTTTTCCCTTACTGCTTTTAATATTCTATCTTCATTTAGTGTATTTGTTGTTCTGATTATTATGTGTGGGGAGGAATTTCTTTTCTGTTCCAGTCTATTTGGAGTTCTGTATGCTTCTTGTATGTTCATGGTCATCTCTTTCTTTAGGTTAGGGAAGTTTTCTTCTATAATTTTGTTGAAGATATCTACTGGCTCTTTAATTTGAAAGTCTTCATTCTTATCTATATCTATTTTCCATAGGTTTGGTCTTCTCATTGTGTCCTAGATTTCCCGGATGTTTTGAGTTATGATCTTTTTGGATTTTCCATTTTCTTTGAATGTGGTGTTCATGTTTTCTATGGAATCTTCTGCACCTGATATTCTTTCTTCCATCTCCTATATTCTGTGGCTGATGTTCCCATCTATGGTTCCTGATATTTTTCCTAGGATTTCTATTTCCAGAGTTGTCTCCCTTTGGGTTTTCTTTATTGTTTAGATCCTGAGTGGTTTTGTTCAATTTTATTATCTGTTTGGATGTGTTTTTCTGTAATTTTTAAGGGATTTTTTTGTGTTTCCTCTTTAAGGACTTCTACCTGTTTAGCAGTTCTGTCCTATATTTCTTGAAGTTAGATATTAATGCCCTTCTTAAAATCTTCTACCACCATCATGAGATATGATTTTAAATCCAAGTCTTGCTTTTCGGGTGTGTTGGGGTGTCCAGGACTCACTTTTGTGGGTGTACTGGGTTCTGATGATGGCCAGTGGTCTTGGTTTCTGTTAGTAAGATTCTTTAGTTTTCCTTTTGTCATCTGGTAATCTCTGGTGTTTGATGTTCTAGTTGTCTCTGGCTGGAGGTTGTTCCTCCTGTGATTCTTTAGCCTCTGTCAGCACTCCTGGGAGACTAATTCTCTCCTGAGTCCCAGTGGTCAGAACAGTATCTGCAGGCAAGCTTTCTTCTTGCAGGGAAGATGCACAGAAATCTGGAGCTCAGATCCCTCCTGATTCCTGGGGTCAGAGCCCTCCTTGGTGGCTGACTCTCTGTTTGAGAAGGTGTCCAGGGGTCTGGGTCTCAGCTCTGTCTCCTGGCAATGATCTCAAGATCACTGGTGTGCTAGGGTGCCAGTGATCTCCTGGTCCATGCTGATTGGAGATTCTTTTAGTGCCCTCCACAGAAATGGTGCTGGGGTGGCGCTGACCAGAATGAACCCAGGCCACTGGTCAGGTAGGTGTCCTTTTTCCCTGTTCCTGCAATGATCTCCCGGTCCTGGGTGTGCTAGGGTGCCTGCAGTGTGTACAGACCTCTGGAGCCTTCAGCCACAATCACACCGAAGATGGATCTGGGGTGGCACCAACCAGAAGGAAGCCCAGCTTCTGGTTGGGCAGGTGTCCTTTGTCCCTGTCCCTGCTAGAACAAAACACTCTGGGTTTTTTGGAACTGATGTTGTTTTCCACTCACCAGTGATCTCCTTGTCCCGACAGTGTGGAGATTCCTCTGGGGCACTCCTCCTCTGAGATAGCGCTGATGTGACCCCTACCAGAATGAACCAATTTAGTCATTTTCATCCCTATTTCTCTATCATCTTCCTTGCTTCCTACTCTTATCCATATTTCCATAAGTCCCCCTGTCCAATATTTTACATGATCCAGTGAACAGAATTATTCTCCAGCCCCAACTGTTAGCTGCCAATAGTCCCTTAGATACAGAATTCTGCGAGAAATTCTTCTGTACATGAGATTTGTTAGGTGGGAATTTTTAAGTTACATCATCAGTCTTTTTGCTTGTTTTAGATCTATTTCAACTATTTCATCTTGGTTTAATTTTGATAGGTCAGTGTATCTAGAAAGTGTTGTTATTGTGTTATATTCTCCATTTTAGTGGAAAATATATTTTCATGATATATTGTAGAGGAATTTCAATCCAGTAAAACCTTCTAGGTCTGTGTGATCTGACTAGAGTGCAGAGACACTCTTTTTTTTTTTCTATTTTCTTTTTTTTTCCATTTTTTATTAGGTATTTAGCTCATTTACATTTCCAATGCTATACCAAAAGTCCCCCATACCCACCCACCCCCACTCCCCTGCCCACCCACTCCCCCTTTTTGGCCCTGGCGTTCCCCTGTACTGGGGCATATAAAGTTTGCGTGTCCAATGGGTCTCTCTTTCCATTGATGGCCGACTAGGCCATCTTTTGATACTTATGCAGCTAGAGTCAAGAGCTCCGGGGTACTGGTTAGTTCATAATGTTGTTCCGCCTATAGGGTTGCAGATCCCTTTAGCTCCTTGGCTACTTTCTCTAGCTCCTCCATTGGGAGCCCTGTGATCTATCCATTAGCTGACTGTGAGCATCCACTTCTGTGTTTGCTAGGCCCCGGCATAGTCTCACAAGAGACAGCTACATCTGGGTCCTTTTGATAAAATCTTGCTAGTGTATGCAATGGTGTCAGCGTTTGGATGCTGATTATGGGGTGGATCCCTGGATATGGAAGTCTCTACATGGACCATCCTTTCATCTCAGCTCCAAACATTGTCTCTGTAACTCCTTCCAAGGGTGTTTTGTTCCCACTTCTAAGGAGTGGCATAGTGTCCACACTTCAGGCTTCATTTTTCTTGAGTTTCATGTGTTTAGGAAATTGTATCTTATATCTTGTTCACATGCTCCACTATGTTCATAGCAGCCTTATTTATAATAGCCAGAAGCTGGAAAGAACCCAGATGCCCCTCAACAGAGGAATGGATACAGAAAATGTGGTACATCTACACAATGGAGTACTACTCAGCTATTAAAAAGAATGAATTTATGAAATTCCTAGCCAAATGGATGGACCTGGAGGGCATCATCCTGAGTGAGGTAACACATTCACAAAGGAACTCACACAATATGTACTCACTGATAAGTGGATATTAGCCCAGAGACACTCTTAATATACACCTTTAATCCCATTGGATGGAATCCACACACTGATAATCCCAAAAATGATGTCTAATTTAGGCAAAGACAAAGTGGTAAATCAGAGAAAGATTTGGCAAAGGGAGTCAAGATATAGGATATGCCAAACTCTCAACAGAAAAGCTATTTAAGAGCATCAAAAAGAGAGAAAGTCAGTTCATTCAGTTCTGTTGAGTAGAGTTCAGTGCGGTCAGTTGGGAGTCACTGCAGTGAGTGCAGTGCAGTGGAGTTAAGTTCATTCTTGTGTTCATTCAGTTCAGTATAGGTCATCAGAGGCAGCTGAAACCAGAGAATCAGGGGGAAAAAAGGATATGAGAACAAATTGCCAGAATTAGTTTGAGAAAAAGCAGAACAATTCAGTGAGAAGCTGTGAGAAGACAATGCGTCAGCCTCAAGAGGACTTTAATTCAGAATAGATGAGCTGAACCAGCCAGCAACAGTCCAGAAAGAACTAGAAAGGGTGAGTTTATTTAGCAGAAAGCCTCTGAGAAGACAATAACATCAGGTGAATAAAAGTTACTTTTACAATACATTCTCAGTGTTTTCCAGCTTTCATTAGTATGTGTGGTAGCATTTCTCCTTTCATCTCTAATTTTGTTAATTTGTATCTTCTTTCTCTCTTTTCAGTAAACTCACTGTAAACCTTGTGTATGTTTTCAAAGAACGAGCATATTGGCTTCATTGATTCCTTTGAGAGACCATATCTTTGGTTCAGACACCATCTTAGAGAACCTGAGCTAAGATTGAACTTGGGTTAAATAAAAGGCCAGTAACTAACACCAGTTTCCAGGCTCTAGCAACAGTTTCCAAGTCACCCTCAAAAAAAATCTACACATCTAGATTACAATCCTGCCCCTAACACTTCACTCCCTAACAACCATCAATCAAGAGAAAAACAAAAAATAAGTATATGGTTTGGCCCCCAGCACCAGCCAATTATATTAAAGGCCATAATGGTCCCCCAATTTAATGTTATAAGCTATATACCTGCTTCTTGCTTCTATTAATATCTGCTTAAAATTGAACTAGGGACTGCTCCCTCCCATGCTACTGCTTTAGAGACTGAAGTATGGTCCAAGCTTGAGCTTTTAAATGAAAACCATTATGTGATTACATCAGAGTCTGCTCTTGCTTGGTCTTTTGGTGTTCACTAACACTTCTGGGCACAATACCTTATATTGCATTTTTATTACTATTTTATTTATTTTTTACCTTGATCTTACCACTTTCTTCCCATCCACTATTTTAGGATCTGCTTTGTTCTTTGGTTCTAGTATCTTAAATATTGATTAGTTAAATTGTTTACTTGAGAGCTTTATAGGTTTGCCTTCTTTTTATCCCATAGGTTATGAGTTATGTCTTCCTTACAACTCATTTCTAAGATTTTTAACATATTTTTTCCTAATTTCCTCCGTCACTCAGTAATCATTCAGTAGTGTGTTTATTTTCCATGACTTTGAATATGTTCTCCCCATTAACATTAAAGACCATATGATAATAAGAGACAGCACATGTTCAGGAGGTGAAGGTGGTGGCTAGTGTCTTAGCAAAATTGTAAATTCTGGGATCTTTAGGACAGAACTTAAGGTTGTAGAGAAGAATTCTAAAAAGTGGTTAATGATATATAATTTTTCAAATATACTAAATATAACAGTACAAAATGAATTAAGAGGGACTTTGATAATGTAAAGGACCAAAAGTGGGTGGACTTTGAGCCAACTTGTTAGAAAGATACTAAAGAATGAAATAAAGAGATTTAGGTACTTGTGATTTCAGGAGATTCTACCGAATTGAAAAAAATAAATAAAAAATGTATACTGATTCCTCAGTTCACGGTTGGCCTCGGACAGAGCAAGGTTAGGCCAACATATGCTAGAAATGGTACCTTCAGAACAGGGTCCCACCCAGCTAGCTTATAGTCTGCATAACAGAGGCAGGCAGATATCTGAATTTTTTGCAATGCTAAAAGAAAAAAAAAACTTTTTTTTCTCCTAATAATTAAGGGGCTGGGATGCTGATTAATAGGATAAAAAAATAAAAATGAAAAAATAATAAAAATTAAAAGGAAACTTGGAATAAATGACTGGATTAATATGAAATATAAAAAACTGGGATTATGATCTGCAAGAATTGAGCTAGTAAGATAATATGTAAATAGAAATGTAGAACTATCTCAAGAAGAACATAGAGAGTTGTCTGGAGATCTTCAGAGAAAGCAGAGAAGAGAGAAATCAGGCTGCAAAACTCAAGCAGAACATAGGCCACCAGCTTGGTTTAATGCTAAGATCTACATATGAGTTAGAACATATTAATGTCTTTCTGGGTCTTTGTTATTTCTCTTAGTATATTCTGCAACTCTATCCATTTAAATATAGTTTTTATAATTTCTTTTTTCTTTATAGTTGAATAAAAATCTGTTACATATACAAATGTATGTATGTATATTTTCATTATATATTCATCAGGTAGTGAATATCTATTCTGTTTCTGTGTTACAGATATTTTGATTAGGATAGATATTTTCATGGTTGCATATGCATCTCTGTAACAGGAAATAGAATATATTGGGTATACACATGGTCAACAGGCAGAGAATAACATATTTTAGGGTCCCCACTTCAAGGTTCATGGTTCTTCTCTGAGTAGCAAAAGAAAGATTATTAGCTCCAGTGAGTTACTTTAAGAATACATTTGTTGCCTTAACTCTATAACCCAAATATGCCCAGGCAATGAAAACACAACTCAGGTAATATGAATACATGCTGTGTACCTGGGTTGGACAGATCTACCACTACACTACAATCTTCCACATCTATGAAACCCCTTAGAATTTGTGGTTTCTCCAGGCCATGTGCTTCTGCTCTGCTTTTCTTCTTCTTCCTCCTCCTCTGCCTCTTCTCCCTCTTCCATTTTCTTCTTCTCTCTCCCACCTTCTGCTCCATCTCCCCTTTTATTTGCCCAATCATGAGCTCTCCTTTATTTTACAAATTAAGGTGGGAAGCAGGTTTACAGGAAATCACCTGAGTGCTGACTCATTCCTTCTTCCCACCACTCACAAGAGAATGGAATTAACATCAAATATAATTAGCCCCAGGGCTATCTACAACATACATTATTTTCTAATTTCAACAGAGCACATATGAATTCACAGTGGAAAAAATGCAAAAACTTTTAAAATCTTAAGTCATATACAATCCTAGAAAGTAACAGAGAATATGAGTACTTAGTCAACCACTGCTGAGAAAACAATGCTAATTCCAGATGCTTGGAAAGTGGGAGTCAGTAAACATTAATACACTGAATATTCTTACTTCAGGGAATGTATCTTACCCAAGAGTATATACTTGACATGATGGGTTTATATGTAGAGAGAGAACCTGAAGTTGAATAGGTAAGTAAGTGGCATGTATCTGAAAGGAGATGGGCAAAAAGTTTGGAGATGCCCAAAATATATTGTATGAAATTTTAAAATAATTAATAAAAGCATTATTTTTAATATATTAGATATTCTTTATATAGCACAGTATAAGCTGAATAAAAATTATTAAAATTGGTGAAAATTTTTTTCTTTTTCTTTTATTCAGTAAATAACACAATCTCAGAATTCACAGTGTGACCAAATATCCTGCAACAAGTTGGTTCTCAGGCAATAAATTTTTAGGGAAAAGTAAAAGGCTATGTGAAAAGGAGCCTCAAGGCCAGGGAATGCTGGAGGTATTCGAACAGGGAATGGGCCATGATGGCCATGAAGAGTCTCACCTCCCATGTAAGCTAAGATTTTTCAGGATAGATTATGATATGTTTCATTGTCTGAATGAGCAGTTTTTGGTATAGAGAATGCCACAGCTATTGTCATGGATGTAGCCATGTATTTGGAAATAGGACATCAAGGCAGATATGAAGCACAGGCTATGTGGCACTCCATTCAGAGCTGACAAGACCAAAACTGTTTGACAGAGGCATCACTCAGAACCAGGCTTTCAAGTCAGAGCTCATGTCTCTAGCTGCATATGTAGCAGAAGATGGCCTAGTCGCCCATCATTGGGAAGATAGGCCCCTAGGTCTTGCAAACTTTATATGCCCCAGAACAGGGGAATGCCAGGGCCAAGAAGTGGGAGTGGATGGGTAGGGTATCACGGCAGGGGGAGGGTATAGGGAACTTTCGGGATAGCATTTGCAATGAAAATTAAGGAAATATCTATTTAAAAAAAAGAATGTTGTAAAATGGATCCACTTATTCAGTGGACCTCCAACATGAATTTTCCACATGTGGTAAATAAAATGACCATTCAAGTATAGTTCTGATGACACTACAAGACAGAGTAAGTGAGCTCTGCCCATCAACCAGCAGCAGAGCTGAACCTGGGACTGGAACTATTCACTGTGATAAATGGTTATTTTGACTTGAATTGGTTAAATGTTTAATAAAAAGTATCAAAGAACGACTTTTAGTACACTTAACTATAAATTTAATGTAAAGCAGCACTTATATCAACCTTATTTTATTTTATTTTACCTTATAATTGACATTCCATTATTTTAGCAATAAACATAATATTTTCAGTTTTCTGACTTTTGTCTTATTAATTAAATTATATAAAACATGCTTATGAAGACCTTTAAGATAAATCAGTATCATTACAAACTACATTATTGAATTAGGAAGTCATACACAATTAAAAAAAATAAAACTCTAATAGAAATAGCTGAAATAATTTTGGAAATTATTCTATATTGTTTTATCAAACAAATGATACATAGAGTCTGCAAAATGAAGACTATGTAATGTATCATCAGAAACATGTGATTTCAAACATCAAACAAATGTACAAGCTTTACTTCAATGTGAGAGTGACATTTTTATACACTGTGTGAAGATGTCTCTGTCCTTCCTTGCCTCCCTAGGGCAACTTCGGATTGGTTAAATTGAAAAGTCTATGGCCTATAGAAAAAAGAAGAATAGTAAAGTGGTAATTCTAGAGCATGAAAGATATAGGAGAACTCTGGGAAAAAGTGAAGTACAGAAGATTCAGCCATGTAGACATGGAAGGAAGGAAAGGTAACTAATCAGGCTATGGCAGAAATTATATTAGTATAAGTGGAATGATTAAGTTTCAAGCTAGTGAGAAAGGATGTAAGCTATAAGTGTAAAAGCTTATAAAACTTTATATGCCCCAGTACAGGGGAATACCAGGGCCAAAAAGGGGGAGTGGGTGGGCAGGGGAGTGGGAGTGGGTGGATATGGGGGACTTTTGGTATAGCATTGGAAATGTAAATGAGTTAAATACCTAATAAAAAATGGAAAAAAAAAAAGTTAAAGGCTACGATGCCCATCTGAGAGAAAAAAAAAAAAAAAAAAAAAAAAAGTCTCTGTGTCATTATTTGGTAACTGGGGCAGGCATAGAAGGCCCACCACTACAATTTGACATAAGCATAACCTGCAAGGAAAGCACAGTTAATAAGCTGTTCCGAAAATATTTTGATAACCATTGGTGATAACTTCATAAAAAATCTTTTTAAAAGTATGGTATTTCATAAACAATTGGACTAAACTGTCAAAATATAGTTAAGTATCTGTTTTGATCCCATATGGATCTTGGATTATAACAATAAAGATATGGGTTTTTCCTCAATAAATATTACTGAATTTTAAAGGTACTTCAAAAGAAAAGAATAGTTTGTCTCGTTATCTAATAATGAATATTTCTTTTACATTTTAATATGAAAAGGGAATGTTGATGCAGATCTGTAATATCAGCCCCAGGAGAACCAAACGTTCAAGATCACCTGTAAATTTAGTGAGATCTTGGCTAAAGATTTTATGTCTATGATATTACAAACTGCTCTATCAATCTATCTATCTATCTATCTATCTATCTATCTATCTATCATCTATTTAATACAATGTAATCTTTGTCTTTGGTCATTTAGATACAAAATATTTCTAGAGTTTGCTCTTCTGAGTATGCATTGGAATTCCTGTGCATTGGAATGCAGGACATGTACAACATTGAATGTATTGCCTGTCACAACAGTTTCTCAAACTGGATAAATTATATCCCTCAGTTGGGTAGTACAAAGGTAATTCTGTTGCCATATGTTGTTCCAAAGAGCTACTGCTGTGAAGGGCTACATTATTGATCATCTGTGTCTATGTGATACCCATATTCTTCTTCCTCTACTGAAATCACATCATTCCAAAGTTTGTGGCCTTCCAAGATACAGCTTTTGTCAAAGTTAGAAAAAATCAGTTTATGTAAAATGAACAATTCAAGTTAGAACAAGATCTTGCTGTAATTATCAGATTCAGATTTTATGTGTACCTTATTCATCATAAACAAATATTACAGAGTTTCAGAACAGAAAAAAAAAGTTGCCTTTTTAAAAAGCCTCGAGCATTTTATTTTTTATTTTAAAAATACATCTCTTTTCATTCTCTTCTCCCCCCATCTTTTTGTCTTTAGTGCTGTATCTTGTTTCTGGAAAAACAGAAAATATCTACATATCTAAATAATAATTTCATTGTCTTAACACCATATCTTAAGTCATAAAAATAAAAATAGTAGTAAGTGATAATAAATAATGAGATTACTGGAGCATATCACTCTCCCTATACCGTAGTGTCTCAATAAGACTAAAATACTAATATAGCATAACCTTGAGTATGTTTCAGAAGAGTTCAATATTTGCAAATGTTTGTCAGAGGGAAGAGAATGAGCAACGAAAACTCAAAATGAATCCAAAACATTTTACAAATACTTGTAAATGGCAATTTAATTTAAAAAGTATAGTTTCTTGACTCTTAAAAATGACTACATTTTTCACAGAACTATCCATTACTAAATTGTAGGCTTAGATTTTTTCAAATCTTACTTTAGTAAGGATTCTCAAATGCTATGACTCCCCCTTTTTAGCCCACAGTCCAAAAGCAGGGGAGAAAAGATAATAAATGGACAAGGACACATGACCCTGTTTAGAAGTAGTGCTTTGGGGAGATTCCAGTCTCTCTTTGTCAGGATACCAGCAGTTCAGTTCAGTTGTGGCAGGATAACAACAATCCAGTTCGAAATGTTGCACAATCCAGCAGAAAATACCAGGCCTCCACCAAATAGGCATGAGTGAGTGGAGAAACTAGGACTAGCCATAGTGCTAGGTCTTCTCTGCCATGCCCCTGTTAATGAAGTGAAGATCAGCAAATATCGTAGATCAACTGAGCATTGCTTATATACCTATGTCATCAAAGTCCCATAGAGATCTACTTATACTCTCTCCAAACATCACGTTCTTCTCATGGGTTTTGCCTCAGCAAAACACCATGTATGTCTGCTTCAGCAAAATATTATGTGAATCTTCATCACATAACACAGTCAGAATTTTCCACTTCATATCCCCCTTTTAAAAAAAAATCTTTTCCCCTAACATTAACAACCTACATAAAATAAGAACTATAAACTAGAACTTTACATATTTTTTTAAAAGATTTATCTTCTTTTTTTTTTTTAAAGATTTATTTATATATTATATGTAAGTACACTTTAACTGTCTTCAGACACTCCAGAAGAGGGAGTCAGATCTCGTTACAGATGGTTGCAAGCCACCATGTGGTTGCTGGGATTTGAACTCCTGACCTTCGGAAGAGCAGTCGGGTGCTCTTATCCACTGAGCCATCTCACCAGCCCCGAACTTTACATATTTTAAATCAACAGCTTATGTACAATATAGTCAAATAAAACCATATATTTCTATTAATATACAGTAATTTAAACAAAACAATCTTAAATTCCTATCAGTATCAAACTAAAAAATCTTAAATTTCTCTTATGATACAATAAATGCAAAACAACCTTAAATTCCATCAGTGTACAAAAATTCAAACAAAACAACCTTAAATTCCTATCAATATACAATAATTCAAATAAAACAAACTTATATTATCTATAAATTCACAATAAAACAGAACAACCTTAAATTTCTATCAATATGCAATAATTTAAAACTACCACCTTAGATGCTAACAACCATAACATACCAAAAAAATAATAATAATAACAACAACAACAAAAAATCCATCCCAATTTAAGGGATTAGAACAATAGTCTTTTTTATAATTGCTGAATTGGGAAGAATTCCTTTTTGGGCCCAAAGGAAAAAATGGTCCAAATGCACAAAACAAAGATTATTAAATGCAGTAAGTGATTGGGTCTTTCTATAATTGCTGTTCCTGTGGGATTGTGTGGTATATCAGTAACATGCTTTGTATTCTAATAGTTAAAGAATTGTTTCATTATATTGGATACATATGTGGAAATATTTTCAGTTTTAATTTGTGCAGATATCCTCATTATTGCCATTATTTTCAATAAGTGTATATTTCACACAATAATATTTTCAGAACTTAAAGCAGAAAAAAATCCTGAGTATGTGTCAATGATATGGTATATATAACTTTTTGTTTTATGAAAACTCTGCAAAATAAAAAAAACAAACAAACAAACAAACAAAAAACAATGTCAGATCACATTTCTTTTGGTACCCCTAGAGTTACTGCAACAACAACTGAAAAATTCTATGGACTATTCTATTCTGTAGCCTCTTCTACATGTTGAGCCTCCAGTTGCAACTTTACAAGTTGTTCAAGTTCCTACAATTTCTCTTTTGTTCTAAGCCACTGCTCATGCCATACAGTTCTGATTGATAACCATTTTATGGGCAAGGCTGGTGGTATGTCAAAAGTGGTCCCTTTTATATATTTTGAAATTTAATTCCTGTGATGTCCTGTTTTGGGATTGTGGGGACAGGTTGGGTTTTGTTTTTGTTTTTGTTTTTGTTTTTTTTTTAATCACCTATATCAATACCTTCCCCAAGGGCACCTACTATATCACAATTAATTTCCTCATATGCTGTGCCTGGAATTGAAGCAATATTAATTTGCATACCCCATTGTTGTAAAAGTTCTTTTCACCATAAATGTATGGATATGTAAGCCACATAAAGTTTCAGCTTCCCTATTTGCCATTCTGGTCCCATACAGTTAATGCATTGAACACTTTGTCTTATTTCTGATAATTTACTAACTCCTATAAACCGAGTGTAAACCTCCTGAAGTAGGCAATCTGGATTCCAAGGCTTGTGGGAATGTATAACAACATTAGCTCCTGTATCTAACAAACCTTCTATGTCAACACAATTCACTTGTACTGTTAAATTGGGTCTCTGATCATTAAATGTTTTCTAGAACACAAGTTTTCCAGTACTCCTTTTTTTTTTCAGTAAACCTGTTGTTTCTATGGGAATGACCTTGCCCTTAATTTAAGGAAACAACAATCACTGAGAGATGTTATCCTCTGCATCAGTTTACATCTCATTTCTCACCTATGCCATGATTCTAACTGCTTCCTCTCTAACCCTATCTATTCCTTCATTGCTGGTGGAATTGCAAACTTGTACAGCCACTCTGGATATCAATTAGGTGATTTCTCAGAAAATTAGAAATAGTTCTACATGAAGATCCAGCTATATCACCCTCGGGCATATACACAAAAGATTCTCTACCATAGCACAAGGACATGTATTCCACTATCCTTATAGCAACTTTATTCATGATAGCCAGAAACTGGAAACGACCCAGATGTCCATTACCTAGAGAATGAATACAGAAAATATGGTTCATTTACACAGTGGAATATGACTCAGCTATTAAAAACAAGGTTATCATGAATTTATTAGACAAATGGATAGAACTAGAAAATATTATTCTGAGTAAGATGACCCAAACCTAAAAGGACATACATGATATATACTCACTAGTAAGTAGATATTAGCCATAAAATACTGGATGCCCATGCTTCATTCCACAGACCCAAAGAAGCTAAACAAGAAGGAAGGCCCAAGTGAGGATTTTTTTTTAATCTCACTCAAACACTGAAATAAAATAATCAGAGAAGGCAGATGGAGAGAAGAAACTGGGTGGGATAGGGGGTGGGGAGAGGAATGGGGGATTTCAGTTTCCTATGTGGAAAGAGACATGAGAGAGAGCCAAATGCTAGGAGAGTGAATAAAGGTCTGTGGATGGGGGTAGTAGAGGATATAGGGGCATTTCTTGGACATGCTAGAGACCTAGGGTTGGGTAGGCTCCTAGGAGTGGGCATATGTGGGTAAATTTAGCTGAGACTCCTAGCAGTGGGCATTTGGAACTTATAGAGGCCATCTTCTGTAGCCACTTAGGACCCCCAGTAGTAAGATAGAGACACCAGCCCACCCACAAAACTTTCAAACCAAAATTTGTCCTGTCTACAAGAAGTGCAGGGACAAAAATGAAGCAGAGACTAAGGAAATGCCAACCAACAACCAATCCAATTGGAGACCCATCACACAGGATAGCAATAATCTCTGTTAAAATTAATGATAGTCTGTTATGCTTGCAGACAGAAGCCTAGCATGATTGCCATCTGATAGGCTCCACCCACCATCTGACTGAAACAGATACAGTAACCCACAGACAAACATTGGATGGAGGTCAGGGACTCCGATGGAAGATTTAAGGGAAGTAATGGAGGCCCTGAAGGGTATAGGAACTCCACACAAAGAGCAACAGTCAACAAACTGGACCCTTGGGCCCCTCAGAGACTGAACCACCAACCAAACCTCACACACAGGCGGGGTCTAAGCTCCTCTCCCACATATGTAGTGCATGTGCTGCTAGGTCTTCCTGTGGGTCCCCCAGCAACTGGTAAGAGGGCCTTCCCTAAACTGGTTTTCTGCCTGTGGAATCTGTTCCCCTGGCTGGGTTGCCTTGTCTAGACTCAGTGAGAGAAAATTCATCTAACCCTGCAGAGACATGATGTGACAGTTTAGGGGGACACCCAGGAAGTCCTCTATATTCTCAGAGGAAAAGTAGAGGTGGGATTATAGCAGCAACTATGTGAGAGAGGGAAGATGATGTGGTCAGTGATTGGCATATATAGTGAATGAATGAATAAATAAATAAATAAATAAATAAATAAATAAATAAATAAATAAATAAATGGCAAAACCATATATGTCCATGTTGTTGGTGACTCTTGCAATCTTGACACTAAAGAAAGTGAATAGTATTCTTGTTCAATGAAAATGTATGTGTATTGTTAAGTCAAATTTCTCCATGCTGTCACTGATCTACAAATGGCAATAAAGAGATTAGGGGAATCTTTCTCTCTTTATCTTAAAACTTTGATAATTTCTTTTTTCTATTTGGAGAATATTATTGAAGAAGAGATAAAGATATTTGTTTACTGTGTTAAAATTCTAAAGTGTGTCACCTGACAATGATAAGCACCACATTATTAACACAAAGCTGTTATTCTGTTAGCTTATAAGAAGGAACAGAGTAACAAATCAGCTTGCATGAAATGATTATATATCTCAGAGAATAGATTGAAAAATGCTTTTATATTTTATATTCTCCTTCAGATGCCTACTCAAAATATTTAAAGGAAGCTTAATTTTTTAGCTCACAGCTTGCTGTAAATCATGGTGAAATTTTAAAACTGAGAATATCAAACTTGTACCATACTTAGATATAGAATATGTAAAGAAGTAACGAAGTTAGAGTAGGGTTATTACTGTCTCGCCCAGTATACTTATTTTTTATAAGAAGATATTAAAACATAGAACAAAAGCGAGAAAAGTATGTGAACACACACAAAGAATGCGTAGAAGCAGGAAATCAGAGTGAATAATCTCTGCTATCACTTTAATTTTAAAATCTAGCACACAGAAGCAGGAAAAAATCATTTATTTTCTGGGTATGGTGGTACATGCTGTAATTCCCGCATTCAGATAACCAAGATAGAAAGATTTATGAGTCTGAGGCAATATGCAACACACTGTCTCAAAAAACACACCAAAACCAAGCCAAACAAAACAAAACAAATAACAACAAAACAAAACCTTACAAAGCCAGTGACAAGTTGTTGTTATAGGAGATTGGACCTAAGGATACATTCATGGTAATCAAGCACTTGATCTCTGGACTATACTCAAATTCCTGACTCTTGTTTTTGTTTTTATGTTCAGATACTTGTTAAGATATCCAGGTTGTCCTTAACTCGTTTCTTTTTTTTTTTTTTAATTGAATACTTTATTTACATTTCAAATGTTATCCCCTTTCCTGATCCACCCCCACTCCCTGGAACTCCATATCCTATGCCCCTTCCCCCTGCTTCTATGAGTGTGTTCCCCTAACCACCCACCTATTCCTGCCTCCCCACCCTCGAATTCCCCTACTTTGGGGCATCCACTGAGCCTTCACAGGACCAATATTATTTTTGAAAACTAAAAGAAATTAAAAGTTTTAATAATGCTTAATATACATACGAAAAACTTATCTAATAACCACTTATTTCTATTTAGTTTGGTTAGAGCAAAGAATGCATCATTATATCCTATAAATTCATTTCTACAATATAAAATTGATTGCAACTTTATAGGGTTGATACAGCTGCTAAAGGGCCTATTCTATGTATTATGTATACAAATGTGGGTCCATAATTTTATTCCATAATCCTGCTGAGCCAAAAATAGAGAAAATATATATCATCTATAAGTGTAGAGTGTGTGTGTGTGTGTGTTTGTCTGTTGTTTACATAGACAAGGAAATAGAGACAAAGAAATAAAGGAGACGGAAATACATGGCTTATATAATTCTAAAAACAGAGATTTTTTTTTTTTAAGAATCTATCTTTAAAATATAGACTTTATTTATCCTGGGATGTATTTCAAGTATAATTGCAAAGTCCTAAGACATAAGAAACCTTATGGAATACATTTTGATCCAAGAAGAGGAAACCAACAGTCTCCTGATACTCAGAAACATATCTCAGTTCCTAATACATGAAATTAACCATTATACTGCCTTAGTTTAAAACTATCAGTCTTATTCTCAATCATAAGAACCAAATAATTTAGAAGATCAGAAAGTATATTGGACTTTGAGGAAGAATTAACTTAATTTGTGGATATACGTTAAATGTATGTGTTCATTTGTAAATGAATTCTTATTCAGTATTAAACTCATTTTATAGCTGGTTTAGTATAAGTGTTTATTTTTAGAAAACAAACCAGTAGAGGCATGAAATAAAGCACACTCAATCTGGCTGTAAAATAGTAAATAAAGTAATTATTATGGCCAATGTTATATATATTGATGGGAGAAGTTTACAAGAAAATGATAGGGATATTGACAGACATTATTTTCTTTCAGTGGTAACATTTTATTAAAAGTGTTCTGCATGCACAATATCATCCTAAATTGTAAGTCAGAGTGGCAAGAAAACAAAGAAAACTGCTGTTTTACTCACCATTTAGGGGTGATGAGCAGATTCCCAAAAGCCTGAATAAATATTGGGCAAAAGTATCTTAAAATCAGTTTTATTATGATTGTTATGATGATGATATTTTTGTTATATTGGAAAATTGATGTTTCTGATTACTAAGATGGACACTGGGTTTTAAGAAGATGAGTTTTAATGAGTAGGCAGTAAAAACAAAAGCAATTTGAATTTTACATATTCAATTAAGATTGATTTCTGCAAATTTCAAAAGAACTTAGGCATGAACCACTTGATTTATTTGAATGTGAATTAATATATGTTAATCTCCTTATTAACACTGTCAGTGATATTTTGCCTTTCAGACATACTTGTATTCTTTAAATGATGGCATTAAAAAAAAAAAAAAGAAATACCGTATATCAACTTGCGTTCATCTTGGTGTCTGTGCAACTTGGTATTAAGTCCTTTAGTCTTGAAGGAGTACTTTTAGTCTTTGTGATGTCTTGGTTATATTTCTACCATTTGATTTATTATATATCTCATAGCTTTTCCATCATACAATTCAATAAATAAACAGCAATTTCTGGAAAAACAAGTCCTTAGTAACTTTATTATTATTATTATTATTATTATTATTATTATTATTATTATTATTATTTCTCAATTCCTTCTAATGATGAAAATCAGAAAGGAGTTCAATGGAAATGTGAGTCACTACCTACTTTATATATTACCAAATACTACCTTATAAGTAAACTTTACCTGAATAAATCTTGAGTGTTTACTAACCTTGAATTGTGTTTTTCTTTGGTCTAAACTGACTTTTATCTGGGGGGGAAAAGGGCATTAGGCAAGTGGATTTGAAGGAGAATGTGGGAGGGACTGGAGGTGTGGAGGAGAGAGATCAAGATCTGATCAAGATCTATTGACAATAAATGCGTGGTATACACTCATTATAAGTGGATATTGACCATAAAATACCCATGAAGCACTCAAAAAGACCCAAAGAAGTTGAATAAGAAGAAAGGCCCAAGCAAGGTTGTTTGACTCTCACTCAAAAGGGGAAATAGAATTGTCATAGGAGGTAGGAAGTGAGGGGACTGGGTGGCAGAGGGGATGGGGAGGAAGGTAAGGGTGTTCAGGATCAGGTGTGGAGAGGGACCAGAGAGAGGGCCATATGGCTGTAAGAATGAAATTAAATCTGCAACTGACAAGGGTGAGTCAAATCTGAAGAGCCCATCCCTTGTACCCAGGCAGGACTCCTGTGGAGTGATAGGGACAACAACCCATCCAGAAAACGTTTGACCCAAAATTTATCCTGTCTAGAAGAAATGCAGAAACGGGGGATGGGACAGAGACTGAGGGAATGGCCAAACAATAACTGACTCAACTTGAGAACCACCCCATGTGCAAGCACCAATCCCTGACACTATTAATGATACTGTGCTCTGCTTGCTAACAGGAGTCTTGCTTTGCTTTCCTCAGAGAGGCTCTATGCAGCAGCGAACTCAGAGGAAAGCAGATAAGGACAGCCAAACAGTGGATGGAATTTGAAGAATAATGAAAGAGTTAGGGGGAATGATTGCAGCCCCAAAGGAGATACGAACTCCACAGGAAGGAAGACCAACAAAGACAACTAACCTGGACACTTGGGGTGCTCAGAGACTGAACAAAAGAGCACACATGGGCTGGACCAAGCCCCTCCCCCTTGCGCAGATGTAGCACATGTACCTTTTACAGCAAGGAATTGCCCCAAAATGGTTACCTGTCTGTGAAATATGTTATTCTAGCTGGTCTGTCTTGTCAGGGCTCAGTGGAAGAAGATGCACCTAGTCCAGCAGAGACTTGATGTGTCAAGGTGGAAGGAATACCTGGGGGACCTCGACCCTCTCAGAGGACAGGGAGATAAGGGGAGGTGGAGGATTGTTGGAGTGGGTGATCAGGAGGATGGGCATCAAGCAGAATATAAAGTAAATAAATAAAAATATAATGAAAAAACCCTAAGAATAAATATATAAAATTTAAAAATCCACTTCCTGCTCTAGAAGATACTTCAATATGTATACATGCAAACAAGGATTGTTTATATTTAGGATATAACACAATAAAAATAATTCTGTCATGCTTTAACATTTGAATTAAGCATCCTTATAAATCCACAATGTTAAATATCTATAAAAAGCAGATGTCATGTATGCAATAGTCACAACATTCAGCAAACTGACATGAATTTCCATGAATTGCAGGCCACTGAGAACTACAGAGTATGATCTTGTTTCAAGAGAAACAAAATTATAAATTTAAATTTAAATACAAAATTTTCCAGAAGGAAAAATATTCAATTCATTACTACTTATCTGCAAATAGTTTTAATTTTATTTTTGCTGAGATAATAAGACATTTTGCTTTAAGATAGTTTAAATGCTCCATTACCAGTAGTTTATTATTGCTCATCCTTTCTTTTTTCTATTATAATTTTATCAGGTTTCATAGATTGTATGGTATGCTGAGTATTATTGAGACAGTTTCTTTAAAAACATGATTTATCATGTACTGTGTGTATTTTCCCTCTAGCAATACTATCCCATTTCTTTCCCCCTTTTCATACTAGATACTTTCTGAGACCAGGATAATCTCTCCTCTACTTTTATGTCACACATATAAATAATTCATGAATATATATAGAACTCAGGATCCACAAATGAGAGAAATATTTGATATTTGTCTTTTTGAATCTGGGTGATTTTTTTTTCTCTACTTTCAAGCCCATAATTTAATTCTTCACTGTAGTTGAGAAAAACTGTCATTCATAGATACTACATCTTCTTTATTTATTTGCTGTTGACAAACACCTAGGCTGATGCTATTATATTGGTATTGTGAAAGATGCTGAAATAAATGAGTAACTACAAGGATGTTGACATAAAATCCTCTGGGCACCCAGAAAAGGGATACGGAGGCCATTTGGAATTTTCCACTTTTATTTTTTGAACAGGAATCTCCATACTAACTTGAACAGTAAAATAACATCTCTCTTTCCCTGCATCTTTGTCACCATTAGTTTCCCCTCATTAATAAAAGACATTCTAAGTAAAATAAAATGTAATCTCAATGTAATTTTAAGTTTTTGAAAACTTTTTCAGATATTTATTGCCCATGTGTGTACCCATTTTGAGAACAGTATATTTCATTTGTCCATATATTGACTGTGATGTTTTCTTTTAGTATTAAGTTTTTTAAATTATATATATATATTCTTACATATATATATATATATATACTTACATATATATGTATATACATATATTCTTCTGTTGGGTTTATACATTACAACAGATATCCTCCCATTTCTAATCTATCTCTTAAAATTCAATTGTTTTCTCTTTTCTGATAAAGCCTAATTAATTTCATGTAGTCCTTTGGTATTTCTTGGTTTTGTTTTATGATTTATTAGAATGTTCAGCTCTATTTTTACATCTTGAAATGTTTTCTGCCAGCAGTTTCAGAGTTTTGGCCCTTTGATTCAAATCTTTGATACATTTTTAATTGATTTTTGCACAGGATTAAAGGCAGAGATAAAATTTCATTGTTCTAATTGTGCATAACCAATTTCATCACCATCACTGATTGAATACACCATTTTTTCTCTAATGTATGCTTTGAGCACCTCTGTCAAATATCAGGTGGCTGTAGCTATATATTTAGATTTATTTCTTGGTTAACCATTCATTCTAAGCTTATGTTTCCATATCAGTGGCAATTTACTTTTCTTACTATGGCTTGGTAGTAAAACTTGAGATAATGTATTATACTTTCCCCACTATTGTCCTTTTGGCTCTGTATTGTTTTTAATGGTGTAATTTTTATTGCCACATAAATTTTACACTTTTTTAATTGTGTGAAAAATATAATTATAAATTGACAGAGATTTTATTGTACCTGCAGATCATTTTTGGTAATATAATTATTACTATTATATAAGGTCTACTAATACACAACAATGAGAGGTATTTTCATCTTCAATTTTATATATATATATATATATATATATATATATATATATAAATTATTCATTGAAAAGCTCTTATATGATCCCTGCCTGGCAGGTCTACTTGAGGCACAGCCAGCGGAGGTGAGCTCCATGTTGTCTTCCTGAGTTCCATGACTTTCCCACCTGAAAAGGCCTGCTGGGTCCCAGGAATATCTGGTTAGACAATTCTTCACCAATTCCCTGCCTACCCAGTCCACTTAGGGCACAGCCAGCAGAGGTGAGCTATGTTCTGTCCCCTAGGCTCCATCATGAGCCTTAAAGCTCTGTCTTCCTTCCAGACCCGGAAGACCCCAGGAACATTCAGTTCCACATGGGGCACAGGCAGCAGAGTTGAGCACTGAGCTCATTTGTCAGGCTCAAGGCTGTCTGCCTCCCAGAAGACTTTTTCTGGCATCAGAATCTTCCACCCAACACCAAAGACAACCAGATGGATAGAGAAGAGTGTAAGAACAGAACAAACAAGAGCCCAGACAATATGGTATCACCAGATCTAAGCTATACTACCACAGCAAGCCTTGGTAATCCTAAAACAGCTGAAGCACAAGGTGACCTTAAATCCAATCTTATCAGCGTGATAGAGGCCTTTAAAGAGTAAATGAATAAATCTCTTAATGAAATCATGTAATGCAACCTCAGTTAAGAGGATATCAATGATTATAATAGTTAAGTTTGAGAGACAAAAAAAATGTCCCTCAATGGACCTTGCTACCTATTCTCAAACATGTGTTTGTAGTTGCATGAAGAATAGTTATATCATGCTAAGTGTAATTATGAAATCGCTGGCAAGTCCACTTCTTCACTGGCATTAGAGCCTTCATAGTTGGTTGGGATTCTGATGTGTACTGAAGGCCAGCTGAAACACACAGCCCATTGGACTGAGAAATTAGTGGATTCGTGTACCTTGCAATAGTAGCCAGCCAGCATTAAACTAGTTGGACAGTATTCATTCTATAGGTTCTATGCCTCTAGAGAACTCTAATTAATACACTCACTCCATTCTTGTTTAGTCTGGTATGTTAGGGCCTGTGTAGCCCAGAGCATTGGGCACCTCTTTAATTCTTAACACTCTGTGATGGTTAACCCTGCTTGTCAACAGAGTCTAGAATCATCTAGGAGAAAACTTTTGGGTGTACCCCTGAGGGAATTACAAGATTGGGTTAAGGTGGAAACACCAACCCTACATGTGGGTGCCTGGGGTAGGACTGAATAAAAAGGAGAAAGAAAGCTGAGTACCAGCATTCATCTCCCTTGTTTCCTGACTAAGTGTTTCCAGCTGCCTAATGCTGGTGCCACCATATTGCCACACAGCACTGTACCCTGAAACTGTGAAGGCAAAACAAACTTTCTTTCCATTAT
The DNA here is from genome assembly GCF_000001635.26 of Mus musculus. Lineage (NCBI taxonomy): Eukaryota > Metazoa > Chordata > Mammalia > Rodentia > Muridae > Mus > Mus musculus. The sequence goes on from NC_000086.7 coordinate 118,455,324, forward strand.
TACTATCAGGAATTGATCTCAGCACTGAGAAAAGTAACCAGTATGGACTTGAATTCGGCTACTTGGTAACAGTTTAATTACCTGATTATGGGAATCCATACTCACTAAACCCTCAAGAATTTTATTTCCTGTTACTATAGATGCAAGTATCACCAACAGAAGACAAGAGAAAGAAGATAGACTCTCAGGCATAGAAGATATAATCGAAGAAATAGATATATTTGTCAAAAATGCTAAATATATATATTAAAAAAAAAAACCTAGGTCTGCCATTTCCAGAAGACAACATATTCTACCTCAAGTAGTGAGACATTATCTAAAAAGTCCATATATTTCATAAATTTCTTTTAAGTACTAGAGAATGTGAAGATCTGAGAATAAAAGATTTGGCCATTCAAAACCTTAAAAAAGAAAATATTGTCTTGTCAGACACTTAAGTACACAAAATGAAAACTGATAACTTTATTGGCACTCACTGGTCCCCTGGACTCTTGAGTTTATAGGAAATAAAAAGCCAGACACTGGTCTTCTGGGAACCTGCTGCCTCTGCAAAGTCATTCTTTACAATTGTTTCTAAACTCTGAATGCCATTTTTTTTTTCAGTAAAATAACAATGTAAAACAAAGAAAATCTCTTACACGTGGTTGTTACTTTTTTCTCATTTTTTTTTCCTTTTAGGAAATCACCTATCCCCAAAAACACCAGGTTATTTGTGGGTAAGCTTTATATTCTACTATATTTCTGAAAGTGTTTAAGAGGTCTAAATATTTCCTGGTACAATCTCCAGAGATGTTTTCGCTGTTGTTTTTCCTATGAGGGTTTTTAATATAGGATATTATTGGTTGTGTTTCTCTTCTATTTTTTCTCTTCTCTTGCTCCTTTACCTAACATTTCAAGTACAAAACTAAGTATGAGTGAGGAAAGTATGCATGCAACACAGAAGTGGATGCTCACAGTCAGCTAATGGATGGATCACAGGGCTCCCAATGGAGGAGCTAGAGAAAGTAGCCAAGGAGCTAAAGGGATCTGCAACCCTATAGGTGGAACAACATTATGAACTAACCAGTACCCCGGAGCTCTTGACTCTAGCTGCATATGTATCAAAAGATGGCCTAGTCGGCCATCACTGGAAAGAGAGACCCATTGGACACGCAAACTTTATATGCCCCTGTACAGGGGAACGCCAGGGCCAAAAAGGGGGAGTGGGTGGGTAGGGGAGTGGGGGTGGGTGGGTATGGGGTACTTTTGGTATAGCATTGGAAATGTAAATGAGCTAAATACCTAATAAAAAATGGAAAAGGAAAAAAAAAGAAAAGAAAAAAAAAAGAAAGTATGCATGCTTGCTCTGTTACTGATTTTGTTGAACTACTTTGTATTTGTTACATTTAGTAAAAGGATGGCTATTGGCTTGTCATAACTTGATTCTTTTTCTGAAGTATTAGGGGAATTTTATCATGAAAATTGTTGGAGTTTGTGAGAGGTCTTTCCTTATCTATTGAGATGATTGTGTTCTTGAATTCATATGGATTACATATTACATTCATTTTTTGAATTTGTTTCAAACATAGATGACAACTTTTATGCAAATTTTCATCAGAAAGTTTTATTTTCTATACATTTAAAAATATATCTACTTTTGGCACAAGTGTAACAGTAGCTTCATAGAATGAGTTTGACAGTAATCTCCTCCTATCCTGCAGAATAGTTTGAGAAACATTTGTGTTGGCTCTTTTTTAAAGGTCAAGAATAAGTCTGGTTTGAAAGCGTATAGATTTAACCTATTCAAAATATTAGCCCTTTAACTACAACAACTGTTGTGTAAAAGAATGACAAAGATAGGAGAATGTTGCTAAGATATTAATTGTTTAGGGTAGGAATGTAAAAAAAAGCATTTTGAGAAAGATGATATTAACGTGAGAAAAACAGGAAAAAATCAAATACGAGAAATAAATGAAAGGGCAAATTGTAAAGGTGAAAGGAGATATCAATGCAACTTCATCTAAATGGAAAAAAGGAAAGAATTCAAATCACACAACCCAAAACAAACACAGCATCTAGGAAATAGAGACAGGGAAATCCCCACATCTCTGCCAGCCTCCTATTACTAGAGAGAGCCTATCTCAAACAAAAAGGAAAAAGAAAAGTTCAAGACAAAGCATCAACAAACTTAGAATTAGACATTAGTTAGAACCTATTTTATATGTAGTTACTGGCTTGAATATATTTGCTGATTCTCTCTTCAATTATTTACCTATCTGTTTAGGCCTATGCACATTATCTCTTTCTTTCTTGTCTGCCTATTGCTTTGTTTCTTCTAATGGCAACACAACATTTCTTGTATTATATTATCATGTTTATCCCTGTGCTGTTTGTTCTTTAATCAGTTTGTGGTTCATGGGTCAGGCAATGGATTTTATAACTACAGGTTTCTTGCAGTCTCTTAATATTTTAAAGTCCAGTTGGCACATTTTCCACGTGAGTCTTTTCAACCTTAGCACATTTATCACTTGTATTCATTCAGGCTTATTACACTTCTGGAGAGCTATTAATCCCATTCTGATCAATCACTCTCTTCAGTGCCTTCCACTGAAAAAAACACTGCATGGCTTTGATTCTGCATTGATCTCTTATAACTATAGATATTCTTCATTCCTGTGAACAAATAACAGCCACAAGACATTTGCCCTGCCTTCACAATGAGTATTCGAGGAAGACATTTGTCTCTAGAGCAAGTAGATACTGCCTCAGCAGAAATCTTTTTAATATGACTTTCTGCTGTTCCTCTGATAAGATACTGAAGAAAGGGGTTTTTCTTTGCATCAATAAGATTTACAGTCCCAAAGATAACCTGTCTTCTTGTTCTTGTTCCAGTTTTCTTTATTCCTTTTGAATCTTGGTTTTGTTTTTTCCATTGGGCTCTAGCCCCTTTCTGCAAATATGTGTAATAGCATGGAGTTTGTCACTAGTCTGTAAATCATCTGGTAATGCATACATATATACATACATGTGTATTTTTGAGTACATGTGAGTATAACATATTATAAAGAAAAGATAAGCAGTTGATAGATATTCAAATGTAAGGAATAACTGACTGTAGGTAATGAATCCAGCAAGCTAAGAAAGAGTATAAAATTGCAAAACATACCTTTTCCAGTTCTAACTTTGTCATGAATTTTCTAGTTTTCTGTTTTGAAAAGCAGAGGACAGCCTTGCCTGGCATCAGTGGGGGCAGAGATCCTTGACCCTGTGAAGACTTGATGCCCCAATGTAGGAGAATGCCACCGTGGTGGGGTGGAAGTATGTGGGTGAGTGGGAAGCACCCTCACAGAATCAGGGGGAGCAAGGATGGAACACAGGATTTTCAGAGGGGAAAATGGGAAAGGGGATAACATTTGAAATGTAAATAAATAAAATATCCAATAAAAAAGTAAAACATGTTATAGTTAAAGCATAAAATTCTAGTGTGAAGATTCAACAGCTTCTCAATGTTTGTTTTTATTGAATAGAAGTTCTTTGAGATCTGTAGATGTTGGGTCTGATTAATTAAATATATAATTTTATTACTATTTTCAGGGTTTTATACATTAAAGTTTATGTTAAGATAGAGAATAACTGCCTGATAATAGGATAAGTCTGAATTATTTCAGGTTTCTTCTATAAGTTAAGCATGGTTCAAGCACTCTGAAGTAGATTCCAGAGCACCGATAACTGGAACCATATCACTCCTGGGGTAAAAGTAACCACATCCCTCAAAGAACAAACTTTGGTATCTCTCTCCTATTCCTCTGCCAAATTTTCTTTGATAGTGAATCTAATGATTGTCCTCCTGTACCAATCCATAAAATAATTGCTTTCCAATTATCTTTAGTGTACTCTCTGGATACTCCACAGTTTGTATATTTATGCTATCCACCAACATCTGCTTGCCTTTCTTTAATTTGAGAAAAGAAATCATAACGGTCGAGTAAGGTCCATTTGATGAAATAAGAATCTATCACTGAAACAGAACTACATAAAAATCACACATCAGGGAACTGTATGAAGATTTCCAGGTTCTGTTTTGACATATAAACAGCTTAAAAGGCATACTTCACTGTTACTAGAAACAGATTATTATAGGAAAAAAGTAACTATTATAATCAAAATTAGCTTTGAGGAGAAGTAGAGAATTATTAAAGTAGTAAATTTAAAAAGCTATGATTAATGTTAAGCAGTCCAAAAAAAGGAGAACAGTAAAAATCCAATAGACTACAGTAGCAGGTAAGTTTCACTCTAAAAGAAAAGAAAATTCTTATAAATGAAAATTTACAATTATAGAACCAATAGAAAAAAGACCAACTGAAAGTGAACAACTGAAACACATGATGAAGGCAAAAATAAATTTGACCTCCAAGGACTGATGGTGATCAAAATGAAAAAGCATTATATATAAAGATATATGTTTATATATTGCACATATATGCTTATATTGCATATATGTACATATGCATATTTATATGATACTTTTAGTAGCAATTGAAAACAGAATGATGCATCAATGAACCAGAATTGTTTATAAAAACAAATTTTCAATTTTTTCCAAAATTAAAGACAGAAGCTAACAAAAGCTGAGATTTCTTGGCTAACAAAAATGACACCTAGTTATATAATTTGTAAATTTCATACATAAGACCAAATAACGGAAGAACTACAGAATCTGAAATTTTTAAACATATTTTACAATCAGGACTGAACATTCATTCCACCTGGGCACATCAGCAGCTACTTTGCTCCTCTGAGGACCCCACTGTCTAAAGGCCTCCCAGGAGATCACCCACAGAAAGGGCCACAGGTCTCCCAGATGACTTGTTGCAACCCAAGGACACAGGAGGCAGGCTCCAGACAGAGGCATCCAGGGCAATGAACACCAGATAACCAGATATAGAGAGGTAAGCACAAAACCATAATAAACAACAGAAGTCAGTATATTAACACATCATATGAACCCAGTTCTCACAGCAAAGCAAGCCCAACACATCTGAAAACCAGATGCTGACCTAAAATTGTATCTTATGAAGATAATAGAGTCATTAGAGGATATAAATAACTCATTGAAAGAAATACGGGGGGGGGGGCTGGTGAGATGGCTCAGTGGGTAAGAGCACCCGACTGCTCTTCCGAAGGTCAGGAGTTCAAATTCCAGCAACCACATGGTGGCTCACAACCATCCGATCACGAGATCTGACTCCCTCTTCTGGAGTGTCTGAAGACAGCTACAGTGTACTTGCATATAATAAATAAATAAATAAATCTTAAAAAAAAAAAATTACAGGAATATACAGGTAAACATGTAGAAGCCCTTAAAGGGGAAACAAATAATTAAACCCCTTAAAGAAATACAGGAAATCACAAACAGGTGAATGAATTGGAAAAGAAAAATAGCAATCCAATCCCTAACAAGTAGAACAATAAAGAAAACACAAATGGAGGCAACCCTGTAAATTGAGAACCTAGGAAAGAGGTCAGGAGTTACAGATGCAAACATCAACAACAGAATACAAGAGATAGAAGAGATATTACACAGCATATCAAAAATTTATGGGACACAATGAAATTAGTGCTAAGAAAAAAATTGGTACCATTCAGTGCCCTGGTAAAGAAATTGGGGAGACTCTACACCAGAAACTTAACAGCACACCTAAAAGTCCTATAACTAAAATAAACATAAGCAAGTGGAATGTATGGCAAGAAACGGTCAAACGTAGGGCCAACATTAACAGAATAGAAACAAAGAGAAAGACAGAAAGAATCAGCAAAACCCAATGCTGGTTCCTTGAAAAAAATATCAACATGATAGATGAATTCATATTCAAACTACTTAAATGAAAGTATACACAATGAAAATATACACATTAATATAATCAGATATGAAAAGGGAGATATAACAACAGAAACTGAGAAAGTTCCAAAAATTACCAGATCCCACTAAAAAAGCCTACACTCAACAAAACTTGAAATTATAAATGAGATGGATGATTTTCTAGGCAGATCCCACATACTAAAGTTAAATTAAGCGCAGGTAAACAATCTAAACAGGACCACATCCCATAACAAAGTAAAAGAAATCATTAAAAACCTCCCATCCACAAAAGGGCCAAGGCCAGTTGGCTTATCCAGATTTCTACCAGTCCTTCAAAGAATAGCTAATACCAAAATTTCTCATACTATTCCATAAAATAGAAACAGAATGAATTCTACCTAATTCATTTATAAAGATGCAATTACTCTAATACCTAAACCACACACACACACACACACACACACACACACACACACACACACACAAAACCAACAACAAAGAAAGAGAACTCCAGCCTAATTTCTCTTATGAACACTGGTGCAAAAATACCGAAAAAATTCTAGCAAACAAAATCCAAGAACACGCCTAAACCATTATTCACCATGATCAAGTAGGCTTCATCCCAGCGATGCAAGGTTGTTTCAGTACATTATTAAAAATTTCATTAACATAATCGAGTATATAAACAAACTCAAAAAAATCACAGGATCATCTTCTTAGATGCTGAAAAAGCCTTTGACAAAATACAACACCCCTGTACTGGCTAGTTTTGTGTCAACTTGACACAGCTGGAGTTATCACAGAGAAAGGAGCTTCAGTTGAGGAAATGCCTCCATGAGATCCAATTGTAAGGCATTTTCTTAATTAGTGATCAAGGGGGAAATTTCAGCCCCTTGTGGGTGGTACCATCTCTGGGCTGGTAGTCTTGGATTCTATAAGAGAGCAGGCTGAGAAACTCACACAATATGTACTCACTGATAAGTGGATATTAGCCCCAAACCTAGGATACCCAAGATATAAGATATAATTTGCTAAACACATGAAACTCAAGAAGAATGAAGACTGAATTGTGGACACTATGCCCCTCCTTAGATTTGGGAACAAAACACCCATGGAAGGAGTTACAGAGAAAAAGTTTGGAGCTGAGATGAAAGGATGGACCATGTAGAGACTGCCATATCCAGGGATCCACCCCATAATCAGCATCCAAACGCTGACACCATTGCATACACTAGCAAGATTTTATTGAAAGGACCCAGATGTAGCTGTCTCTTGTGAGACTATGCCGGGGCCTAGCAAACAAAGAAGTGGATGCTCACAGTCAGCTATTGGATGGATCATAGGGCTCCCAATGGAGGAGCTAGAGAAAGTAGCCAAGGAGATAAAGGGATCTGCAACCCTATAGGTGGAACAACATTATGAACTAACCAGTACCACGGAGCTCTTGACTCTAGCTGCATATATATCAAAAGATGGCCTAGTCGGCCATCACTGGAAAGAGAGGCCCATTGGACTTGCAAACTTTATATGCCCCAGTACAGGGGAACACCAGGGCCAAAAAGGGGGAGTGGGTGGGCAGGGGAGTGGGGGTGGGTGGATATGGGGGACTTTTGGTATAGCATTGGAAATGTAAATGAGCTAAATACCTAATAAAAAATGGAAAAAAAAAAAAAAAAAAAGAGAGAGCAGGCTGAGCAAGCCAGGGAAAGCAAGCCAGTAAAGAACATCCCTCCAAGGCCTCTGCATCAGCTCCTGCTTCCTGACCTGCTTGAGTTCCAGTCCTGACTTCTTTGGTGATAAACTGCAGTATGGAAGTGTAAGCCGAATAAACCCTTTCCTCCCCAAACTGCTTCTTGGTCATGATGTTTGTGCAGGAACAGAAACCCTGACTAAGACAAATTGGTACTAGCAGAGTGGGGTATTCCTGTGGCAACCTGACCATATTTTGGGGAGGACTATGGAAGGACTTTGGAACTTTGGGCTTGAAGATCTATTCATTGTTAAGAGCTCTGTCAGATGTTGTGTAGGAGCTTGGAAGATAATGTTGACAACAGTGCACAAGATGGAGGTCTGGTTTGTGAAATTTCAGAGGGAAAATTAAAGACTCTTTTCAGGGCCATTGCTGTTTTGATTGTGAAGATTTTGTAGTTCTGGTTAGCTGGGGCTGAAGAATAGCTGTGGTTAACAAGATACCAGAACTACTAAAGCAAAAACTTTGCATTACTGGGACTATTGATGCTGGTTAGCTGGAGCTAAGAAATTAGTGGTGATTAAGAAGAGACCAGCATCATTGAGGTGACATCTTCTGGGAAGTGTTTTCTGAAAGCAGAAAGAGGCTGTGTTCCAGAGATAGCCAAGGTTGTACTCCTGCTACAGTGGGACTTGGTAATATGTAAGGGTCACCCAGGTGGTACTAGTTTTGAAGGCATGAAGGGGTCACGCAGAGCAGCTGAGGCTCGGCACTGTGAAAGGCCATGGAAGGCCATTTATGAAGGTGCAGCCTCAGTTGCAATTGAAGGCCCAGGACTGAAGGGGTCATGCAGTGTTTTGGAGATGCCAGTACCGTGAGATGACCACCAAGAGCAGCAGCAGTGGAGTACTGGCATCTGGAGCCTAGAGGACGACACATGTGCTACAAAGGACATGGCTGCAGAAGTGACCCAAGCCCTTGGAGGAGCCCAGAAGATCCTGAGTTGGATCCCAGACATTGGACGGTTGAAGATTTATTTTTGCTTTGTTTGTGACTGTGCCTTGATATTTTCCCTCTTGAAGGAAGAAACTGTTTTAGTGGAGCCCACAGTTAAGAGACTTTTAATTGTAAAAAGACTTTGGATTTTAAAAGAGATGGATATTTTAAAGAAATTGTAATTTTAAGAATATGTAAAGACTGTGGGACTTTTAAAGTTATTTAGATCTTGGGGATGAATAAGAATGTAAGGGTTGAGGCTTACTAGTGATGTGTCTGTGTGTCAAGTTGACAAGGTGTCAATTGTACTGGCTAGTTTTGTGTCAACTTGACACAGCTGGAGTTATCACAGAGAAAGGAGCTTCAGTTGAGGAAATGCCTCCATGAGATCCAACTGTAAGGCATTTTCTTAATTAGTGATCAAGGGGGAAATTTCGGCCTCTTGTGGGTGGTACCATCTCTGGGCTGGTAGTCTTGGGTTCTATAAGAGAGCAGGCTGAGCAAGCCAGGGAAAGCAAGCCAGTAAAGAACATCCCTCCATGGCCTCTGCATCAGCTCCTGCTTCCTGACCTGCTTGAGTTCCAGTCCTGACTTCTTTGGTGATAAACAGCAGTATGGAAGTGTAAGCCGAATAAACCCTTTCCTCCCCAAACTGCTTCTTGGTCATGATGTTTGTGCAGGAATAGAAACCCTGACTAAGACAACCCCTTTATGTTAAAAGTATCGGAGGGATCAGTAATTCAAGGCCCATACCTAACATAGTAAAAGCAAGATACAACAAAACAACATTCAATATCAAATAAAATGGAGAGATACTTTAAGCAATACCACTAATATCAGGGACAAAACAAGGATGCCCATATCTATTCAAGTAATGAAGGTAGTACACAACGTTCTAACTAGAACAGTAAGACAACAAAAACAAAGTCATCGGGATACCAATTTGCAAAGAAGAGGTCAAGGTATCACTATTTGCAGATAATATAGTATGTATATGTGACCCAAAAACTCTACAAGAAAACTTCTATAGCTGATAAACAACTTCAAGAAAGTAGCTGTATATAAAATTAACTCAAACAAATCAATACCCTTCATTTATACCATTGATAAACAGTCTGAGAAAAAAAAGGGAAATCATACCCTTCACAATAGTAACAAATAATACAAAATATGTTGGTGTAACTCTAAGTAAACAAGTGAAAGATCTGTATGACAAGCACTTCAAAGCTCTCAAGGAAGATTCCAAAAAAGACCTCAGAAAACGCAGAGAACTCCCATGCTCTTGGATTAATAGGGTTAACATAGTAAAAATGATCTATCTACCAAAATCAATCAACTAATTCAATGAAATCCTCATCAAAATTCCAACACAATTCTTCAAAGTCATGGAAAGCACAATTCTCAATTTCATATGGAAAAACAAATACGTAGGGTAGCAAAAATAATGTTTTGGTTTTTTTTTTTGTTTGTTTTGTTTTTTTTTTTTTTTTTTTTGGTTTTTCAACACAGGGTTTCTCTGTATATGTCCTGGAACTCACTTTGTAGACCAGACTGGCCTCAAACTCAGAAATCCTCCTGCCTCTGCCTCCTGAGTGCTGGGTTTAAAGGTGTGTGCCACCACGCCCAGCTTGCAAAAATAGTTCTTAACAATAAAAGAACTACTGGAGGAATCCTCATTACTGAATTCAAGCTGTACTACAGAGCAGTGGTGATAAAAAACATGATATTGGTTAAGAGACAGGCATGTTGCCCAATGGAATAGAATTGAAAGCACAGAGATGAAATCACAGACTTATGGACATTGAATATTGTTTAAAGAAGCTAAAATATGCAATGGAAAAAAGAAAGCACATTAAATGGTGCTGGTCTAACTGACACTTGGTGTGTAGAAAAATTAAAATAGATTCATACTTGTCACCCCGAACAATACTCATATCTAAGTGAATCAAGGACCTCAACATAGAACCAGATACAATGAATGTAGTAGCAAAAGTAGGAAAGAGCCTTGAACACATTTGCATGGGGGTGAGAGCATCCTAAACAGAACTCCAGTGGCTTAGGTTCTGCAATCAAGAATTGATAAATGGGACCTAATGAAACTGGAAAGTCTTTGTAAGTCAAAAAATATAGTCAGTAGGACAAACTGGCAACCTACAGATTGGGGAAATAATCTTTTCTAATCCCATATTTGATAGAGAGCTAATATCCCAAATATATATAGAAGACAAGAAGCTAACCTCCAAAAAAACAAACAGCACAATAAAAAAACTGGGGTATAGTGCTAAACAGAGAATTCACAACAGAACAATCTCGAATGACTTAGAAGCACGTAAGGAAATGTTCAAAGTCCTTAGTAATCAAGGAAATGCAAATCAAAACGACCCTGAGATCCCCCCTTTATACCAATTAGAATAGCTAAGATCAAAAACTCGGGTGACAGGACATGTTGGCAAGAATGTGGAGAAATATGAACACAAATACATGCAGGTGGGATTGTAAACTGGTAAAACCACTCTGGAAATCAATCTGAAGGTTTCTAAAAAAGTTGGAAATAGATGTAAGTGACTGACGAACCAGCAAGCAAATGGATGGACCTAAAAAATATCATCCTGAGTGAGGTATCTCAAACCCAAAATGTACATGGTATGTACTCACTAATAAGTGAATATTAGCCATAAAACATACCAAATACCTTGGATACATTCCACTGAAGTCAAGGTGAACAAGCAGAATGGCCTAAGTGATGATCCATCACCCCCACTTGCGAAGGAGAAGAAAGCAACCACAGGAAGCAGAGAGAGATATGGACCCAGGTGGGAGAGGAGAGGGTGAGGGGAAACATGGTCAGGTATTTGTCAAAGGGGGGGTGCGAGGGGGGATATTAGAGAAGCCCTGGGGGCCAGCATAATGAATGGGAATATGCAACCTTGGAGATGGGTTTTCAGGATCCTCTAGAAATTACCAGAGATCTGAGAGTTGAAAGACCGTTATGACTCAAAGGAAGGAACCCTAGATAAAATGTGCAACACTGGGGAGAAGGAAGTATTAGAGTCTACCTCTACTAGAAAGAGAGGGGACACATCAAGTGGATAGATGGGGTTGCCATCCCACAGTCAAAAACTCTAACCTAGAAATGTTCCTGTGCAAAAGAACTGCAGGAACAAAAATGGAGAAGACACTGAGAGAAAGGAGCTCCAGTGACAGCTCCAACTTGGGATCCATCTCACGGGTAAGTTCCAAGATCTAACACTATTACTAATGCTATATTGTGCTCACAAAAAGGTCTCTGTCATGACTGCCCCCCCCCCCACAAAAAAAAAAAAGACGCAACAAGCAGCTGAAAGAGTCAGATGCTAATAGTTATACCCAACCAATGGACAGAAGCTGCTGACTCCTGCGGTTGAATTAGGGAAAACCTGGAAGAATCTGAGAAGAAGGGAAACCCCAGAGGAAAACCAGCAGTCTCAATTAAGCCAGGCCCCTGAGATCTTTCAAACACTGAGCAACCAAATAGGCTGCATACACTAGCTGGTCCTAGGCCCCTGACATATATACAGCAGAGGATTGCCTGGTCTGGCCTCAGAGAGATGATGGGCATAACCCTAGAGAGACATGACGTTACTGAGAATGTAACTGCTAGGGTTGAGGTTGGAGGTGGAAACAAACTTTTGGAGTCAGGGAAGAGGAATGGGATGAGGAAATGTGAGAGGCAGACCTTAACAGGGGTAATGACGGGACTGTAAAAAAGTGATGTGTGTGTGTGTGTGTGTGTGTGTGTGTGTGTGTGTGTATAGATAGATAGATAGATAGATAGATAGATAGATAGATAGATAGAGAGAATAAAATATTTTATTCAATAAATAAGATAAGGATTGGAATGCAAAAAGCATTTTTATACAAAAAAATCAAAGGAAGAACGTTATGGCAAAACATCTTTAAAGTACATTAGAAAAACTATAATAGTATACATAGTGTGAAATACATTTTAAAGATGAAGCAGAGATAAGGACTTTTGTACATAAGCAAAAATATCATGTATTTCAAAAATTGATATATTGTTTGAATTTAAGGTCAATTCATATGAATGTCCTAAAAAAAAAAAAAATCCCAAAACCAAACCAAAACAAAAAAACAAACAAAAAAATCCAGAGGTCAAGAGTATAATAGTTCTTAACACACTAAAGCATTGGAGCTTTAAAACAAAAACATTACAATTTTCTCATTTTTAAAGCTGAAAGATATTTTCTGTTAGATTATCTAAATAGTTACAAATCTTTCATGAAAAATTGCTAGAAACTTACATCTAATATAGTCTTGAATAGCTCAACCCTTATTCCAAATAATGTCATTTTCATCTATTCATTCCTTGTTTTGGGCTTAACACATTAGTTTGGGGATAAGATTGTAGTTGGGTGTATGGTGACATAGTGTGGTATATTTTTAAGACTTTTTTCTTTATTGTGTAAATGAAATTTAACTGAGTCTTGACATACAGATTAATTTTTGTGCTTTTCTGTTTTCAAGGTAATAATCCTTATTTCATAATAAGTTTTCTTCAAAAAAAGAATGTAAAGACCTAGAGAGCATCTTTAAAATATCTCACTCTTTGGCTTATACATTGATCCCATTCAATCTTCTCCTGTCCTCCAACTCTCTTTATTAATTACATAGATTTTATGATACTTCTAGAGCAGTAAGATGCAGATTTCAGTTTTGGTTTATCATCACACCATACTGACCTTTGAGATGGCAATCTCCGAAGGTCTAACACACTTTTTGAGGGCTATTTGAATTTTTTTAGAAATACCTCTTTCACTATGAAATCTGGCTTTGCTGCTGCTGCTTCTGCTGCTTCTGTGTCTCCTCCTCCTCCTTCTTTCTCTTTTTCTATCTCCTCTTTTTCCTCCTCCTCTTCCTACTTTATTCCTTTCTTTCTTTCCTCACTTAAAAACCACATGGACAGATGCAACAACTCCAACTAGAGTACCTACATTCTCACTTCTCTTGACCCAGTATTTTGTTTCGATTTTTGTTGTTTCTTTTAAAAAAATCATATTTTCAATATCATATAAAAATATAATTTTTAAATTTTATTTTATTTACTATTTGGGGATGGACATAGTCCATGGCATGCATGTATAGGACAGAAGATAACTTTGGGAATTCAGTTCTTTCCTTACATTCAGAAATGTTTTTTGATTACTGAATTCAGGTAATCACACTTGCTTTAGAAGCTTCTTTATCCAAGTCATCTTACAAGCAATTAAGATAATATAATTTTGATAATAACCATATGAATATTCTTTATTGTTTTCAAACTGTCACAGCACATATTTCAAAATCTTAGTAGAGTTTTCTACTACTCTTATTCCAGATTTACTTTAAAAAATACATGATGAATTTTTTGTGGCTATGTCATAATTGAATATGTATATTCTGACAAGAAATGTATCTGTAAATGTACAGTGTATATTGGATTTCAAAGAAAAAAATAAAAAAGTATGTAGTCACATTAAGACTTTCATCTATATGTGATGAGATTGTGTTGAAATAGAATGAGCTTAATAATTGTATTATCAAAAGAATTGTCATCTTACCATTGTATTTGTCTATAATTTCTATATTGTTTCTATCTGTTACATGCTTTATGTATTTATTTATAATCCATACAAAGAACTCTTCTGACTACCCATTTGCTAAGTCTTGAAATTTGGTAAGGCAAATTACCTTAGCTTCCATTGCTAAAATTACTTTATTCTGAGTCTTATTTTATTAGCACATTCAAGAAGTCTGTTCTTAAAAAGTTTTCATAAATTTGTTAATGATCATCAATAATATATATATATATTTGGCATTAAAGAAATTACGGCCTTGATACCAATGAATCTTCTAATCAAGAAGAATATCAGTTTCTTCATAGTTTGATAGCTTGTCACATTTCTTTCAAAGTATTTTTTTCAGTACAGATTTTTTTTTATTTCTTTTGTCACATTTATTCTCAAATATTTATTTTGGAACTACTGTAAATTGAGTTATTTTTTTGCTATTTTCACTTTCTAATTGCCTGCTGCTAAATTATTTTGCTTTATCTTATCTAAATACTTGCTGGATCCACTTCTTATTTCTAAGGTCATTTTGCAGATTCTCCGGAATTTGTAATGTAAATAATTTTATCTTCTGGATATAAAAACAAATTCCTTTCCCTTTAACAAATATGCCCTATATTTCTCTCATTGGCTTACTGCATTGGCTACAACCTCTGAAACAAGTGTGAAAAGCAGGGAAAGTCAGAATCCTTTCTTTCAGCACCATTTTAGAAACACATAGCATTTTGGCATTACCTATAGCTTTATCAGTTTCCCACTTTTTTTTTCTCCCATTGAATACATTGTCTAAGTATCTGAATATGTTAGTTTTTATAATTGATACTAAATGAATTTAAATTTTCTTATATTTTATGCATGATTTAATATATACTTGTTAAATATATCATAATGAGTTTTATACAATGTTTAGTTACATAACCTAGGTTACCCTCAGATTGACAACTTAGCCCAAACTAACTTCCAATCAAACTCTACAATTCAATGTGACCACAAGCACATAATCTTAATAAGCCAGTGTCAGGACTACAAGTATTAGCCACTATATACATATATATTTTTCAAATTAAACCAACAATACATCTATAGCATAAAACTAACTTACTCATAGTATATTGTACTTGGATATTCTGTTGGATTGTTTACACATATTTCCCCCATTATGTTAGTAACTTTTTAAAAGGGAAACTAGATTGCAATGTTCACATTTTTAAGGCATTAAAATATAGGTTGTGAATTAGAGGTCCAAGTGTACTCAAAATGAGTTCAGATATGACTAGTGTATTTTAGGAAATACTTTCAGTAATATTGGTGATGATATTTTAATGTTTATAAAGTAAGGTCATCTCTATAATTTGAATATCCCCTCAAAGTAGTTCAACAAACATACATTGCTATTTAGATGTCTGATTATTATTTTGACCATATATATCAATTTTAGTTTGCAGGAAATTTGTCTGTACTCTATTAATCACTTCTGCAATTGCCTTTTATAGCAATCCATTACTTTTTACTGTTTTTGAATATATTCTAATGATTACCCTTTAGTTACTTTGCATCTGTCATATCACTTGCACTTGGAAAATCTAGCATCTTATCAGGAACTGATGTTTGAAGCTATTGTTATATTCCCTTAATCTGCTTTCAATTCCATTGGATGGATCACAGTGTCCCCAATAATGAGCTAAAGAAAGTACCCAAGGAGCTGAAGGGGTTTACAGCCCCATAGGAAGAACAACAAAATAAACTAACCAGTACCCCCAGAACTCCTTGGGACTAAACTAACAACGAAAGAAAACACATGGTGGGATTCATGGCTCTAGCTGAATATGTAGGAGAGGATGACCTAGTCCGTCATTAATGGGAGGAGAGGCTTTTGGTCCTGTGAAGGTTATATGCCCCAGTATAGAGGACTGCTAGGGACAGGAAGCAGGAGTAGGTGGGTTGGTGAGCAGGCGGAGGAGGAAAAGAATAGGGGATTTTTGGAGGGGAAAATAGGAAAGGGGATAACATTTGAAATATCAATAAAGAAACTATGTAAGTTTTAAAAAGAGAATATCTTTATTCAATAGTTATTGTTGGAGGGTATTTACTATGAAATAGAGTTGAGGATTTGTTATTAATTTTTATATTCATTTAATGATGTTTCATCATCATCATTGTTTTGTTTGTTTTTTACTCTCTCTTATTAACTTATTAACTTGGAGATCTACCTAGAGACACATGACGATTCTATTCAATGCAATTTGTATTATAGATTATTCTTTATCTCTTCACCAAATTTGAAATGGTTTGGCCATAAGCTTCACTCCTTTGTCTCCCCTTTGTTTCACAATGTTCATTTCTCTTTCTGTTCAGTCATAGACCCCTGAAGCTCTTTGCTTGCTTCATCATTTATTTACTATACTAGATAGTCCATTATTACAGCATACATTTTGGTACCTATTTATTCCTTCATAGAGATAATTAGTATATCTAATAATAATTTAAATTTTCTCTTACTGCATGTTTCAGTTGTAAACCCTAATTTCATTATTGTTATGGAAGCCATTCTTTACTAGAATATATATCTTTCAAATGACTTTCACTGTGTTATTTTGTCTGTTTGATAGGTAGTTAGAAATTATTTGTCCATGCTTGCTGATTCCAGTATTGATAGTAGTTTAAGATAGGTGTCTGTTGATTGTCTTTTCCTTTGAAAATTGGTTTTAAATATTCATTTTCCTGTACTCTTTGTCAAGAAACTTTGGATTGTTTCCTAGGCTGTGTGAATGTTAGTTTGTTTAAACTCTGTATCCTGTAATATTCATCTTGACAGCATGATTTGTATTTGCTTCTTCAAGCAGGTAATGAAAACACTTTTCAACTTTCATTCAGCAGGTCCTCTTCCAACCTCATTACAGTCCTCAAGGACTTCTGTGTATGTATTTTTACTGTTCCATGTCCACATAGCTCAGGAGAGAGCTGAAAATGTGCATTACTTATACACAGTTGATTCAATATGCTTCTGTATGTTCAGACTCTTGTCTGTGCTCTTTGGTAATGGATTTTAAGGTATGCAGGGATTCCAAATAAATTCTACCAAAAAAAAAAAAAAAAAACAAACAAAAACAAAAACAAAAAAATGTATTTTCTTTTTAATTGGAGTGGAAGCCATCTGCATCATTGCTTCAAAGCACATCTCCATGACTAAAACATTCCCTCAGGATAGTCATGAGAAAAGAGATCAATTGCACAAATAAACAAACAAAAGCAAGTAATTTACACATGTGGCTTCTATTCAGATTTTGACTCCCGTCCATACTTGCTTGTTGTCTTTTTCTATATTTTTCAAAATCTTTACTGCTTGCATTTTGTAATTTATCTAGAGATTAAACAGTAAACAGAAATAGATATATGCTTCCATGTATTTATTTCAGTATGACTATACTGGAAGTTCTATACACATTTTCATACATTTAGAACTATAATATATACTTTCGTAAATAAAGTCTACTTATCTGCTTTCTTGCCATTCATAATATGTAAATTCAGAGGAAAATGATGATTTTCTATCAAATATTTATTTTCCATCAATGATTATCATTTCGGTCTCTCTTCATTTGGATCCTTCATCTTCCTTGACTGATTCAGTTTTGATTAAACCAGTTACCAAAATACATCCAACTTGTCTATGTATTGCAATGTGTATGGTTAAAGAATATTCTGTGCATAGCAAGTTCAAAAAATAATTTGAAATAAACCATGTAGTAATACCTTACCAAGACTTGGAAAATCACTGCTCTCCTAAAGTTACAGTAGCTCATTTCTCTGGATCCATGTTTCTATTGAAATATCCAATAGTCCCAATTTCCTATGTCATTTTCTTCCCTTTACCTAACTTACTAAGAAAAAAAGAACAAAGAAAAAAAGAAAAAAGGAAAAAAGAAAAGAAAAATGCCTATCAAATTAGAGCCTTATAGAAGGTGTTCTTTTGCATCCCAAATCTGCTTCTTGAGGTTTCTAGGTTTTGAAGAAAAACAAATAGGTTATTACACTGACACTAGGGGAATATATATATATATATATATATATATATATATATATATATATATATATATATTTGACCTTTTTTTCATTTCAAGGACATTACAACTTTGAAATTCCATTATTCCCTGTATTTCTTTTATCTTTATACTATTCCTGTGTACTGATGAATGCTGTCCTTTTGAGCTTGACAAGCGCCCAACCTGCTTGAACTCTAAGCAGCTGTGACTAATCACAGAAAACCTTCAGGGATTGAGTCCATTCACATTCCATAGAGGCTTAGCATTTACAAGTTTTATTACTCATGGGATCTTTGGAAATGCACTTATGATACTCTGTCTCTGATGATATATAGGTAGTATGTTACTATTGAGAAAAAGAGTCTGTTTTTGGTGGAATGTCTGTAGTAAATAAACCATTTTTGTCTTCCCACTAAAACTTTGCTCAGCACAGTATTCATTGAAATTTTCTACTGTAGACAAAAGCTACAAAGACAGCAATTGGTATTAATTTTTATACAAAAGTCTGTGCTTACATTAGTTCCATCCCTTTGCAGTGATAAAATACCATGACCAAATACAGCTTATAGAGAACAAAGTTTATTTTTGTTTACATACCCTGAGGAATAAAAATCTATCTTTTCAGGGAAGCATAGCAACAAGCAGCAGGCAGGTAGCAGAAGGAAAAAGCTGAGGGCAAATGTTTTCAAATACAACCAAGAAGCTGAGATACCAAATGTACAATAAATGTACTAAATAAAGAAAGAAAATTAAAAGCAGTAAGGGGAAAAGGTCAAGTAACATATAAAGGCAGGCCTATTAAGATTATTCCAGACTTCTCACCAGAGACTATGAAAGCCAGAAGATCTTGGACAGATGTTATACATACACTAAGAGATCACAAATGCCAGTCCAGGATACTATACCCAGGAAAACACTCAATTACCATAGATGGAGAAACCAAAGTATTCCATGACAAAACAAAATTCACACACTATCTTACCATGAATCAGGCCCTTCAAAGGATAATAATGGGAAAACCCCAACAAAGAGATGGAAAGTACACCCTAGAAAAAGCAAGAAAGTAATCCTTCAACAAACCTAAAAGAAGACAGCCATGAAATAGAAACACAGCTTTAACAACAAAAACAACAGGAAGCAACAATTACTTTTCTTTAATTTCTCTTAACATCAATGGACTCAATTCCCCAATAAAAGGACATAGACTAATAGACTGGCTACAGAAACAGGACCCATCATTTTGCTGCTGGCAGGAAACCCACCTCAGGAACAAAGACAGACACTACCTCAAAGTAAAAGGCTGGAAAACAATTTTCCAAGCAAATTGTCCGAATAAACAAGCTGGAGTAGCCATTCTAATATCGAATAAAATTGACTTCCAACTCAGAGTTATCAAAAAGACAAGGAAGGTCACTTCATACTCATCAAAGGTAAAATCTACCAAGATGAACACTAAATTCTGAATATCTATGCTCCAAATGCAAGGGAATAAACATTCATTAAAGAAACTATAGTAAAGCTCAAAACATGCATTGCACCCCAAACAATAATAGTGGGAGAATTCAACACTGCACTCTCACCAATGGACAGATCCTGGAAACAGAAACTAAACAGAGACACATTGAAACTAACAGAAGTTATGAAAGAAATGGATTTAACAGATATCTGCAGAACATTTTATCCTAAAACAAAAGGATATACCTTCTTCTCAGCACCTCATAGTATCTTAGCCAAAACTGACCATATAATTGGTAACAAAACAGGCCTAAACAGATAGAAAAATGTTGAAATTTAAGCATGCATCCTATCAGATCACCATGGATTAAAGCTGATATTCAATAACAACATAAATAATAGAAGGCCAACATTCATAAGGAAGCTGAAAAACAATCTACTCAATGACAACTTGGTCAAGGAAGAAATAAAGAAAGAAATTAAATACTTATTAGAGTTTAATGAAAATGAAGCCACAACATACCCAAACACAATGAAAGTAGTTCTAAGAGAAAAAACTCATAGCTCTGAGTACCTCCAAAAAGAAACTAGATAGAGTATACAAAAACAGCTTGACAAGTACACCTAAAAGCATTAGAACAAAAGGAAGCAAATTCACCCAAGAGGAATAAACTGAAGGAAATAACCAAACTCAGGGCTAAAATCAACCAAGAGGAAAAACAAAAAGTACAATACAAAGAATCAATCAAACATGGAGCTGGTTCTTTAAGAAAATCAACAAGATAGATAAACAATTAGCCAGGCTAACTAGAGGACATGGGGAAAGCATCTTAATTAACAAAATCAGAAATGAAAAGGGAGACATAACATCAGAACCTGAGGAAATCCAAAACGCCTTCAGATCCTTCTACAAAAGGCTATACTCAACAAAACTGGAAAACCTGGATGAAATGGACAAATTTCTAGATTTTGATACAGGGTATCAAAGTTAAATCAGGATCAGATTAATAACCTAAACAATCCCATATCCTTTAAAGAAATAGTCTTCCAACCAAAAAAAAAAAAAAAAAAAGCCCAAGAACCACATGGGTTTAATGCAGAATTCTATCAGACCTTCAAAGAAGACCTAATTCCAGTTCTGCTCAAACTATTCCACAAAATAGAAACAGAAGATACTTTACCCAATTTAATCTATGAAGCCACAATTACTCTAAACCTCATAAAGACACAACAAAGATAGAGAATTTCAGACCAATTTCCCTTATGAATATTGAAGCAAAACTATTCAATAAAATTCTTGATAACTGAATCCAAGAACACATCCAAACAAACATCCAACATGATCAAGAAGGCTTCATTCCAGGGATGCAGGGATGGTTTAGTATATGGAAATCCATCAACATAATCCACTTAATAAACAAACTCAAAGACAAAATCCAAAAGATGATCTCCTTGGATACTGAGAAAGTATTTGACAAAATCCAACACAAAGTCATGAGAGTCTTGGAAATTTCAGGAATTCAAGGCCCATACCTAAACATAATAAAAGCAGTATATAGAAAACCAGTAGCCAACATCAATCTAAATGGAGAGAAACTTGAAACGATCCCACTAAATTCACGGATTAAATAAGGCTGACCATTTTCTCCCTACCTATTCAATATAGTACTTTAGTCCTAGCCAGAGCAATTCAACAACAAAAAGAGATCAAGGGGATACAAATTGGAAAGGAAGAACTCAAAATATCACTGTTCCCAGATGATATGATAGTATATATAAGTGACCCTAAAAATTCCACCAGAGAACTCCTAAACCTGATAAAGAGTTTGAATGAAGCAGCTGGATATAAAACTAACTCAAACAAGTCAATGGCCTTTCTCTACACAAAGGATAAACAGGCTGAGAAAGAAATTAGGAAAACAACACTGTTCACAATGGTCACAAATAACATAAAATATCTTGGTGTGACTCTAAAAAAGGAAGTGAAAGATCTTTATGATAATAACTTCAAGTCTCTGAAGAAACAAAAACAAAGAAGATCTCGAAAGATGGAAAGATCTCCCATGCACATGGATTAGCAGGATTAATATAGTAAAAATGAATAACTTGCCAAAAGCAATCTACAGATTCAAAGCAATCCCAATGAAAATACCAACTCAATTCTTCAACAAATTAGAAAGAGCAATTTGAAAATTCATCTGGAATAACAAAAAAAAAAAAAAAAAAAAAAAAAAAACAAGGGTAGCAAAGACTCCTCTCAATGATAAAATACCCTTTGGGGTAATCACCATGCCTGACCTCAAGCTGTACTACAGAGCAATTATGATAAAAACTACATTCTACTGGTACAGTGAAAGACGGGTAGATAAATGGAGTACAATTTAAGAACCAGAAATGAACCCACCCACCTATGGTCACTTGTTCTTTGAAAAGGGAGCTAAAACCATTGTTGGTGGGATTGCCAAGCTGGTAAAACCACTCTGGACATCAGTCTGGTGGTTCCTCAGAAAACTGGACATAGTACTACCACTAGATCCAGCTATACCTCTCCTGGGCATATATCCAGAAGTTGTTCCAAACGGAAAGAATGACACATGCTCCACTATGTTCATAGCAGCCTTATTTATAATAGCCTGAAGCTGGAAAGAATCGAGATATCCCTCAACAGAGGAATGGATACAGAAATGTGGTACATTTACACAATGGAGTACTACTCAGTGATTAAAAACAATGAATTCATGTAATTCTTAGGCAAATGGATGCATCTGGAGGATATTATCCTGAATGAGGCACCCCAATCACAAAAGAAATCACATGATATGCACTCACTGATAAGTGGATATAAGCCCCAAAACTTAGAAGATCCAAGATACAATTTGCAAAACACATGAAACTCAAGAAAGAATACCAAAGTGTGTATACATTCGTTCCTTCTTAGAAATGGGAACAAAGTACCCATGGAAGGAGTTACAGAGACAAAGTTCAGAGCTAAGACAGAATGAAAGACCATCCAGAGACTGCCCTACCCAGTGATCCATCCCATAAACAACCACCAAATCCAGGCACTATTGCATATTCCAGAAAGATTTTGCTGACAGGACCTTGATATAACTCTCTTGTGTGAGTCTATGCCAATGCCTGGCAAATATAGAAGTGGATGCCCACAGTCATCTATTGGATGGATCACAAGGCTCCTAATGAAGGAGCTAGAAAAAGTACCCAAGGATCTACAAGGGTCTGCATCTCTGTAGAACGAACAAAGATATGAAGTAACCAGTAAACCACCCCTCCCCCCCCAGAGCTGTGTCTCTGGTTTCATATGTAGCAGATGATGGCCTAGTAGACCATCAATGGTAGGAGAGGCTCTTGGTATTGCAAAGATCATATTCTCTAGTACAGGGAAATGCCTGGGACAGGAAGCAGGAGTGGGTGGGTTTGGGAGAAGGGTGGTGGGAGTGTATAGGGGGCTTTGGGGATAGCATTTGAAATGTAAATGAAGAAAATACTTAATAAAAAAAAAGAAAATGGCCCAGTCACTGACAGAAGTGGGGTGTTTGTGCTGTGCCTTCTGCCTAGGGAGCTGGTGAATTTTCCATGAGATATGGGCCCACAGTTAGGAGCTGGTGTGAAGTGGGGCACGTGCCTGGGGCTGGTGTAGTCTGTGTGATCGCAATAAAGTCTGTTCTGAAGAGAAAAAAAAAAAACAATAATTAAAAAGAAACTTGGATTGCTGTAGTCTATTTCTTGAATGGAAGTTTGAGATTGCTGACGTCCTCCATTGTTACTAACACGGAATCTGAAATTATTCACACTAAACCTGCTTACAAAAAATGATTTAAAAAGATAAAATGAAAATTGAAAATAAAATAAAGATACTGAAAATACACATAGTGAGAACTGTATTAAAACAAACCAAAAACACACTGTTTTCTGCTCTTGCTGGAGCAGAAGTGGAGGCCATATAGACCAGATTTAACTTTATGACATCAGAGACCATAAATTACAGTTTTCTGAATTAATATGCTTTGGTTCTCATTGAAAATCTGTCTGAGATTGATACAACATAAGAAGCTTCATTCATACTTCCATAGTATTATTTTCATGTGGAAAATTTAAATTCTCACCAATCCCTACCTGCTCAACCATTTTGAAATCGGAGATAAATGTTAAATAATTAAAACAAACACAATATAAATTACCCGAGTATAATTTTAGTTTTACTAAAATCATCTAGATTGATTCTCTCCCCCCCCCCATAAAGTATCTATAGCTGGTTTGGGGAGAATTTATTTTTACAGATTTCCTGTGATGCAGATAATTAAACCTAACAAAACACATTCTCCAAACAAAGTGAACACAGGAAGAATTGGCAGCAGTAACCTGTCAATTTGAAGTTGTCCATGAAATTACCATGCCAAATGTTTACTAGTGTTCCACCTTAAGAGATTACTCTTAACCCCCTCCTAAAAATTATGAAATCACTTTACTTTGGCTTTCATACTCATATTCCTACAGAGATGAACTCTAACACAAAATAAACTGTACAAAGTGAAACAAAAACAGAGTTGAAAGCATTTAAAAACTCATGCATTAAAATCTGGCCTGCAGTGTCAAAGCACCTGTTTTTGAGCGTTTCCATTCTATTATCTGTATTACTAATAAAGGTACTTATACAAGGAGAGGGAAAGAAGGATGACTTGGTGACCAGAACTCTCTGGGGTGGAAAAATTGAGAATAACTGTGAACACCCTTGTCTGTAGCTTGCATGATGTTTAATAATAAATATATAGGGCTAAAGTCCAGGGGAGGAGAATAAAGTTAGCAATTTGTTAAAGTTGAATATCATGGATAGTAACTTTCTTCAGAAAACATTGATGGAAAAGACTTCTAAAGGAGAATAATATGGAGCAGAAGACGGCATTACAAGCTAATCAGGTTAAGTATAAATGAACCTCCCAGAGTTCAAAGAACTGGCTACATGAACTGTTGTTGGGGACCCTGTGGGTTGGGGTTTTGCTTCTTCTGCTCCTCCATTTCTTTTGCCTTCTGTACAGCAACATCAACCAACATGTAGAAGCTGCTAAAATCAGGCTTTTCCTCTGGCCATGCAACTTCAGGAGAAGACCAAGGCTCAGTGATTGAAATCTTCTCTTCTTTCTCTATGTTGTCTTCAGCGATAACCTTCTGGTTTGGAGAAGACTCCAGATATGGCACTTTCTCTTCGGAATCTTGACGTATTGGCAGGGGCAGATCCTGCATATCGGCGTTTTCGTTAAACTGTGTCTTGACCTCCTCGGATGGATTGGAGTGCTGCTTCTGGGCTGCATTGGCAGCCTGGCCTTCGTGACTCAAGCTGTATGGTTTGTAACGAATTTCCCAGCGAAGGTGTTTGCGGATATTTACAAACCAGTTGGATACCTGCAGGTAAGATAAATCGGTATTCTTGGACAGCATTCGTTTGTCTGCTACAGTAGGGTAGGCGTTAAACTGGTGCTCACAGAGCCAGTCACGGAGGATCTTCACAGACTTCAATGGCAACATGTTTCCTCTCGGAAGCTCCCGACTGTCATGAAACTTCATCTTACAGGTTCTCTCAAGTCTTATCCCGAAAGAGCTGTAGTATTTCATAAAGTCCTGGGTTTCTTCCGGACTACCTTCAGCCTCCTCCATGTTCTGGAAGACTGCTTTCAGTGGCTTAGAAACCAGGGATGAACGAAGTAGGACTAAAGCTGCCCAGAGAGAGTCAGGGAAGACTTTCACTGCTGTCTGAATTGGATTCTCATCTGTTGCCAGACTGACTGTTGCTAACAACTGAGGCAACTGGCTCTGTGATGTCACAAACTCTCTCTACGTCAAACCCGTGTCCTTCCCACACACACATCCCTACACGTTTTGGCTCTACATGGCCTGTTTTACTTTACTCGATTTTTTTTTTCTTTTTAGCCATATATCAATGTATTTGTGTATGTGTTATAACTCCATTTTTTAAAAATACCTTTCATAATTTCTCTGCAGGTGTCAACTAAATACTAAGTACATATATTGGAGAATAATATTAGCATATATTAGAGAATAATACTACCATTCGTTTAAAAATTCCACTTATTCTCCCCCCCCCCCCGTGTGTGTGTGTGTGTGTGTGTGTGTGTGTGTGTGTGTATTTCTGCAGGTGTACAAGTGCACATACCATGGGTTCACATTGTGGTCAGAGGACCTGTGTTGTCTCCTTCTATCATGTGGGTTCTGGTGATTAAACTCAGGTGATCATCCTTGGAAACAAATGCCTTTACCCACTAAGCAACCTTTTTTCAATATCTTTCTTTTTGATGTTTTTATTTTTATCATGTTTTTTAATTATTTTGTGTATGAATGTACAGTGTAAGTTTAAAAGACCGTGAACATTCTTTCTTTAAAATGTTATAATGTTTTTGTCTTATTCTTGTCTTCCTTAGTTGCTGCCCTAGTGGCTCATCTAATAGTAGCAATTTCTCTAAAATATTATCTTTAATAAAAGACTGCAGCAAGTATATTATTTCTTTTTCCATGTAGTATGTATATATAGATTATTCTGGTTTCTCTTCAGTTAAATTTAAAATTTTCAAAAAATTCTTTGACAATTTTATCTAAGTATATTTATGCTGCATGAAATATTAAAAACAAAAACAAACAAACAAAAACATGCTAACACCAGCTAGGCACCAGCAAACAGGAAGACCTGTTCTAGGAGGCTGTCAGTTTGAGTGGTTGATCCACCAGGATCTGCCACTTGAGTATTAGGATGCTAGATTCTGCACCCAGCGATTATGTTACCTATTGATTCTAAATTAAGATTGCGTGGTGTTTTCCTTCATGCACCCACTCAACTGGGTTCCAGAGAAAGTTATGATGTCTGAACTTGGTGTGTGAGAGTGCACTATCTTAGCTATACAGGAGAAGAAAGAAATTTCAGCACTCTGAGTCAGAGAGTCTGTGGAACTGAAAACAAGTTGGCCTGTCTGCCAGTGCCTAGCCAGTGTTAGCATGGGTTGTTTTTTATATTTCATGCAACAAGTATATGCTATATCTTTATAGAATCCACTCCCTAGGTTCTTTTCTCCAATTCCTAACATACATAACACATTTTTCTCCAAAATTTATGTACTCATATTTATAGCTGATTTTAATTACTGTGTGTGTGTGTATGTGTGTGTGTGTGTTTGTGTGTGTGTGTGAGAGAGAGAGAGAGAGAGAGAGAGAGAGAGAGAGAGAGAGAGAGAGAAATTGAGAGAGAGAGAGAGAATGTGTACAGACAGTTATGTTCAAGTACTTAAGAGGACAACGCCATCCTAATTCCTTAGAGCTATAGTTAAAGGCAGTCCTCAGCTGTCTGTCTGGTGAACTGGGGTACTGTGAAAGTACAATACTAAGCATTGAGGCATCTCTCTTGCCCTATGATATACTGTAAGAAAAAGAACAGTTTTAAAGAAGATATGTGCTTTTGGCAAAAGATTGCTCTATTTTTTTCTTCTCAATGGTCATGGAATCTTTAATATTTAGAAAAGATAAAGGTGGAAATGATTTATTTATCCATCAAATAAATAACAATTAGAGGAAAAGTGAATTAATTAGTTTTAACATTAAATATTAAATTGGATATTGGTGTTTTTATTTCCTCTATGATATTATGAGTTCTAGAGAATGTATGTTTTTATCTTTTTCATTGTTGCTACAATTGAATACAAAATGATTTAAAAGTTGAATGATATAAGACATATTCATATACATTTCTGGAACATACATAGGAGAAAATCTGAAGTCAAATAAAGCCTTTGGAGCCACATGAAAATGTTGTCAGCATAACTGCATATATTTATGGCAAATAATGTGTTAGTTCCACATCTTCAAAAATCACTAGAAAGTAGATTATCCTAATAAAAAAAGGAGCAGACAATATGGACAATTTAATAAACAAACAGAAAATGCAAAACAATTATTTATATGATCTCTGCAAAAGTAGAACATCAAAATGCACATATGAGTAGCTATTGTTTTAGTCCTAATGATCTAGCGGACCTAAAAGAACAATAGAAGTTGGGGAGGTAGATCAGAACTTGAATGTGCTAATAAGGTTTACATCTCATAAGAATTCTAGAAAAATACTGTTATCTATGAATAGAACTGCAAATACATATACTAATATGCACATGTGTACATGTATACATACATGTATGCTAGGTGTGCTATTTCTTGGGTCAAAGCAAGCTAGCAAACCACTGGTTGTGTATTCTAGCCTGAAATTCCCTTTGCTCATGTTTACCAGCAAAATAAAGGTGAAAGAAAATTTGCTTGTATAGCCATGCTCCATTTGACCTTCAAAAACATAGTTATTGTTTGGTAGGCTCTTCTAATGTGCATTCTAACAATGCTGGTAGAGCTCTACAGCCTGCTTTTAGATGTTTTGTTGAGTATGTCAGCTGCTGGATCGCCCATGTTATTGATTAGCACTCCTGTCTGTAAGCCTTAATAAATGTTTGTCACATGGTATTTGTATCTGTTTTCATTGAACTGTCAATCATTCATGGGTTATGCATGCTACTAAACTGAATATACAGGAAATTAATACTTTCACAATACAAAAAGGCATGGAATTGCTATAAAATTGGGAATGGTTTTCTTCTAGAAAGTCATCCAAGATAGCAGATTCTAAGCAGAAATATTCTTGTAGTTCTATAGGCTACATTATGTGTAAATATACTCTCCTGGTTATGTTTGTCTTAAAAGCTTTTTTTTAAGATACAGAAAAATAAAAAAAATACTGTTCACCTTTATAACATTCAATGAATTGGTGACATAGACATATTTAGTACAATTAGAACATTAATATAGAAATTATGTCAGGAGCACAATGAAGTTATTTGATTTATAAATTTGTATGAATAATTGAAATTGCTTTGCAGGTAAAGGCCATGACTATCTGAGTTTGATGTTTTCTTTATGCCTTTCTTTTCTTTTCTTTTCTTTTTTTCTTTTTGAGTTAGGTATTTTGTTTTCTAGGCTTTTGAGGGAAGATTTTCTGTTATATTGGAATTTTTGGTTGGTTTTGTTAGACAGTATGTAAAGTTGGATGTGTAGGGAAGAGAATGGGAACAAGGTGAACTTTGACAAGGGAAATAATATGAATGCTTTAAAATAAAAGTATAAAAAGTAAAATATTGTTATATTTAAAAATTCCAGCAAGTAAATTCAATGGAATTACATGTATTCACAGGGTATGAATCGAAGAACAAAAAGACTCAAAAAGCCAAGCACAAAATTTGTTTTGGAGGAAAATGGGGACCAAGTATATATACATACAAAAGGTAACATACTATACCCTTTCTCTATGTGTTCATAGCTGCACAATAGTATTAATTTAATCTTTCATTCTCTTTGGCAAAACAAGTACCTAATACATTATATGAATTGATGTTTTAAAAGAAAACTGGAATTATTCTAAAAGAGATCAGGAGAAGCTTTACATACTTAAATGACATTTTTACAAAAACAGTTATAGAGGATAAAGCTCCAAGAGGTGTAGATGCATGTAACTAAGTGATAAACTGTTTACTTCAGATGTCCAAACTTCTGACTTTCATCCTTAGCACTCATAGAAGAAAGGTTAATCAAGTGAGAGATCAGATATGTAAGTTTCCAACCACTTCAATTGGTGATAAGAAAAAAATCTTTAAATTGGAACTAGAAATAATAAATCTTCAAAATGTATTTTTCATCACTTAGAAAAAGGGGTATTCAGAATTATTTACATAATCAGATGCCCCACGAATGATCAAAGGGATTATAAAGTACATGTATGTATTCAACAAAATTGTCTACTTCCTTTCATTGTGAAATAATGTAAAATTAACATTATACAATGTCAATACCTTGGTCTTGGTGCTATACTTGGTTTCTTGAGATCCTATAATTGGTGAAAGCTGGAGAATCATTGAGTTAAGTTGAAAATATTCTGCAGAAGAAAATAGTAAATTATAGACATTTGTATACATTTCTGAGTCTTCATGAGAATGATGCAAAGCAACAGGTATATGCTACAGGGAAAGGGAATGCGTCATTAAAAAAAAACTGGAATTCCTGTAGTCACTGATCAGTTGAAACTCTAAAATATTGGATGAAGATCACACAGCCCCTTCTGCCATGTCCTGATGCCCAAGGGAAAAGGCCCTCCTGGGTAACACTCCCACTGAGTTTAGTCAAGGCAGCCCAGTTGGGGGGATGAATTCCACAGACAGGCAACAAAAATGTCCCCCCTCTGCTTGAAATTTACCCCATTTCCAGCCTGAAACTTTGACCAGGGCATTTGCTCCTATGAAGACCCTACACTCTAAAGACCTCCCAGATCTGCTACAGTCCACAGGTATCTCAGAAGACCTACTACAAATGTTGGGAAGCTGCATGGACAAAGCTGCATCTCTGTGACATGTGTTTGGGGACCTAGCTACAGCATGTGGTGAGGCCTAGGTCCAGCCCATGTATGCCCTTTGGTTGGTGCTTCAGTCTCTGAGAGTCTCCCAGGGTCCAGGTTACATGACTTTTGTCATCTTATCCACTCTGGGTTCCTCAATGCTTCTTAAAGTGTCCCCAGGCTGTAATGTTTGGCTATGGGTCTCTATATCAGTCAAGTCATAAAGTCTCTCAGACAACAGTTAACAGAGAATTATTAATACTGAATGTCATTAATAGATGATTCTTCAACCAATTGATTGGTTCATTTTTTATCTTTGACAAACATACACTGTTTTTATTGACTTTCGTTATGAAGGACTGATAGTCAGAAGCATATCATAATCTCTCACTAGGTGCTGTACACACACATCAACAAAAAATGAACAAGACCTTTAATTACAAGTTTCAAGTTATTAACACTAGTAATTTAACAAATGAGAATTATTCAGATAATTTGCTTTTCCACATAAATTATGGATCATTATCAATCTATTTGAAAAATTTAAACATTTTAATTTTTTCTTCATTATTTTTTAATTAGGTGTTTTCTTCATTTACAT